>NW_004191777.1:940745-970851 GCF_000330505.1 Entamoeba invadens IP1
GTTCTGCAATCCGATAACTTTCTTCAAGCGACTCGCAAAAAAGCGAAAAGCTGTCGCTGCCGAGGCGTTAATCGTCGGTGAGTTGTTCGGATCGTATGTTTGAATATGTTTCGTTTGTCTTAAGAGAGTGCCTGTACCTCGATGAATGAAGTCGTCGCTGTCTTCTTCCATATTTACACTCATGCCTGTTAACAGCTGACTGCGGTTTTGGTCTAATACACTGATGCGGCGAGAAGTTCGTAACACGTCTCTGTCATACCGGCGCTGAGCGCGTGTCTTCTCGACGATGTCCCCTCTTAGCTCGGACATATTAGCTTTTTCAGGGTTTGTCGACTTTTCTCAAATAACATTTTTTACACAGAATAACATTGTATTTCTGATTATATTTGGAAACTATATCATATAATTAATTTACTATTAAAATATAGTTTTATGTCTCATTTGATTGAACTAGAAATTGTTGATGAGCAAAGAGCAACTGGTAGCTGTTGTTGAGGAAAGAAGTGAAGAAAAGCTTTCGACTCTTCTCACTGATATTTTTAATATATCAAAAGAGCGCCGAGGGGCTCAGAAAATTTGCGGAGACGGAATTTTCAATTATATAGTCACTCATTTGGAAACTTTAAGGGGTCTGAAGCAAGAGAACATAACTCGACAAATCGTGTATTCTATAATAAAACGCCCAACTCTATCTTCTTCATTGACATGTGAGGAAGTCGTTGAAATTGTGAAAAGTGGTGTTTGGAAGGAGAACATTGACATATTGAGGTCACTTTTGCGTACCGAGCAACAAATTAGTTGTTTAGTTTCTTTTACTATTGATATAAAGAATGTTCTTGAGACCATCGACCTTCGTAGCTCTTCAAGTGCGTCTTATGTCATTGCAAAGTTAGCTCCAAAGTATCCCGCCACCTTCGAGCCGTTCATCTATACTATTGTCGACATTCTATGTGAAGATAAAGAACTTCAAAACGACTCAATTAATGCCATGGGTGAAGCCTTAATGGCTCTGTGTATGTCCTCCACTGAAAAAATACAAATCGCAACAAAAATCGATGAAAAATTGGTTGCTCTCAGAGACTCGACAAAAAACGTGATGGTCCACTCCCTTTCCAATGATGTTGTCAATGCACTCCGACAGTAATTCATACACTCAATATACTATTAATTTATAATAATTATATTATTTAAACACTATCATTCTTGTAACAGTAAATTAGAAAAGAAGCATTACAACAGTGATGTTGAGACTGGCTGTGACTGTGTCAACGAGATGTTTTCTTCGTCTTTTAAGAGCTGAACCAATTTTTTGTTAAACTCTGTGAGGTGATCCAAGTTTTGTTCAACCTTTTGGACTCTTGCCTTTAAGTCTTTAATAACACTTAGTGTGGTTTGAATTTCTTGGAGTGAGTTCAAATTAGTATTATACCTATAATACATTTTATTATTAAAATATGGTACATTATTATGATATAAGGAAATAGAAACAAATAAATATAAAAACCACAAACGGCGAGGCATGTCGAGTTGAAGTTTCTTCATCGTGTCGACGGACTTGGGAAGTCTGGAGTTGATTGTCTCGAGTTTGGTAGCGACAGTGGACGTGTGTTTCATCAACAAATCCTACCCATCAAATTATAGTTATTAATAATTTAACACTAATACAGTACTATTATACTAAACGTCTTTAGTAAAAAAAGCTATAAATGAATGAACACAAACTCTATTGACCAAAATGGTCTGTTTGTATAGTAAAAATGGCATACAATAAGCCGAGAGGAGTTCGTAAATAGTTTCTTTAGGGAGTACCAAACACTCATTTCCCTTTTCGGCGTCCCATAGTCGTTGTACGACCCCGACTTCTTCGACCTTTTTAGTGTATTCTCCCTTCTCCGTCAAAATTCCTAAGTCTTTTAATCGCTTGACCGTCTCCTTTTCTAACATTTTAACAATTTCGTTTCCCTGGACATTAACAAGTTTTAGAATTTGATGGAAGTTGGACAAACCATAGTTGTGGTCTTTTGTAGTTCTTCTTTATTTTTGAAAGAAATGGTCTTAACATGGAAAGAAAAAAGGTATAAAGAATACTAAAAAGAACTAATTTATTACTAGAAAAAGTGTTGTATTACAATCCCTTTGTCCATACTTTGTCTGGAACGTTTTCGAGAGGGTGCTCCGGCTTGACACAATTTGCAAAACAAGCGTTGCCGAACTCTTTGATTGCTCCGTTCAAGATGATGTTGTCAAGACACGTACAATTAAAGAAGGCCAACTCCCCTATTTTCTGCACACTTGATGGGAGTGTGATTTTACTCAACTTGAAACACTCTGCAAATGCTTCTTTACCGATTTCAGTGACTGTACTTGGTATCACAAACTCCTCAAACCCACAATCGTAAAACGTTCCATTTGGTATCACTTTGAGTGGTGGGAGTTTAACACTAGATAAGTTAGTACACTGCGAGAAGACTCTCTTCCCAATGACTTTAATGTTATCGGGGAGGGTTATAGCATTCAGACCAACGCAATGTTCAAAACATCGTTTCCCAAGTTCCGTCAAACTACTCGGCAAGTTGATTGAAGTGATTGTCGTACAATTTGAGAAGACCTTTTCCCCCAGTGTTTGAATAGTTTGAGGAATATTCACTTTAACAAACTCAACATAGTACGTCCCCCCTTCTTGTTTGATTTGGCAATCATTCGGATTCTTCTCTGAGTAATCTATCAAGTCGTTTTGGTCTAAGACTACATTAGTACATTTAGTTCCTTCCGCTTTATAGACCTCTGCCAAGCGATAAAACGTTCTTTTGTCATACACTTTCATTTTCCCCCGTTCAACACCAACCATTCCCCTTAATGTACTCGCGTCTATATCTTCCGCAAGTCGATTCAATTTACTCTTTTTGTCTTCTAATGGAAGAATTAAACGATTTTCTTTGCTCTCTTCCGTCAACTTTTCATTTTTCAAATCTTTCATTTTTTTCACCTCCATCTCTTCTTTCACTTCTCCTCGTTCGTTCCGATTTATCTCTTCACATTTCTCGATTTTGTTTTGACTTTCTTTCTCCTCTTTTCGACTCTCGACTTTCTCGACATTTTCTAACTCATCAGGTTTAATCACAGAAACGTGCAGGAAAGAGAACGTATTTGCTGCGGGGTTTTCCACTGGAATCGGCGAAAGAGGAGGGTCTTCCATATTTCTTCTTTTCGAGTTTTTTGGAAACCCTAAAAGTGACTTTGGTCTTTTTTCACGCTTTCAATTTGTTCTCTCTTGTACTACAATTTATAATATAAAAACAATATAATATAGTACAGTACAATATCACTAACTTTGAAACAAAAAGTTACTTCTTTGGTTTAACGCATTTAGCGGCGGCTGGAGTTGTTGCCTTCTTAGTGTCCTTTGCAGCCTTCTTGGTATTCTTAATAACTTTCTTAGCCATTTTCTTCATAGCTTTCTTCACTGGTTTGTTGATCTTCTTATTAATCTTCTTCTGAGCCTTTTCGATGACCTTCTTTTCTTTAATTAAATCTTTTTGGACTCCAACCAATTTGTTTGTTTGTTGCTGAATGTCGACTTTGACTTGTTTAGCTAATTTGCTCTTTTCAGTGGTGGAGTTGACGATGGTGTGGTTCACAAACAACTTCTCTGTTAGGGCAAGTCTAAAGAGCGTGTACATCTTATTATACGACTCAAGCATTTTCATCTCCCCCGTTTTAATGAACTTGACCGCAGCAGCAATTGCTTCTAATTTGTCTTTGGTTGAATTGGCAAACGTCTGTGTGACGTTCTTCATCGCTTCGATCGACGTGTTAAACACTTTTTCTAATTGATCTGAAGTCACGTTGTTCCCCATTCGAAGTTGCTTTGCTAAGTCAACACCAATAGTCTTCACACCAGCGTTGGAAACGGTCGCCTCGATCTTTTCAGCCTTCAAAACCTTCTTCACAGAGGCCGTTGTGTTTACCACAGCCTGAACAAATTTGGTGTGAACACCGTCAAACCCCTTAATCACATCGGCTTCCATTTCGTGAGTCTTTGCGGCAATGTCTACATAGTTTGCTGTTTTGTTTGTGATGTAATTTGTTTTTATGAACTCACGAAGAGCTTCCTTAGTCTCGCGATGGACAGTCTTCTTCATCATCTTTACTACAATTTTGTCATTGGCCTCCGAGTGCTTAATGTCACTCAATGATTGGTAAGCCTTCCCTCTGAAGAACATATTCACTGAGCTAATTTTATCGCGTGATGTCGAGGAAAGTTTCGCAAATTCGTTCAAAGTCATTGCACTACTTAATGCTACGAACAGCAAAAAATACATGATAGTATGATTTTTAAGTTATTACTATGTAATAATAGTTTTTATACTATATGTTTTTAATAATTATTATTAACTTTGATTAATTTATTTTTTTATAAAAATAAATTTTTTCGTTTATTTGTTTTTTACTACTCGTCAAAATATATTATTAGTATTATTAATTAAATTATAATCAATTTGTTTTTGTTCGAGATTTTTATAACTAAAAAATTGAATTAACTACTTTGTGGTTTATTTTAATTTTATTATAATAATTATACTATTCTTTATATAGTTGAATTCAATTTTTAAATCCAAAAATGCGTGAATTATTCAAATTATAAATAATAATAATATAATTTAATTACAATAATTATAATTCATTGTTAAAAATATCATTTTTTCGTTTTTGGGAATCTGTTTTTCTTTTTCTTTTTATAATTAACTTTATAATAACATTTTCTATAAAATGTTATTTATTATTTTAATGATATATATAATGATATATATAACCCAACTCCAACATCAAAGACACATATATAACCAACAACAAATACTTCAAATAAAATTCCTCAGACCTCTGCAATTTTCTTTATTATCCAATTTTGTGAATTGAGTGTCTTCTGCTTTTTGCACAACACAGTGTTTAAAATGTCTTGCAATGTTTCTTGCAGAACAAAAGGTGAATATCTTCTTTCCATAGCTTTATATATAAGTTCAGCTATTTCAATATTATCGTCATCGAGTGTTTTCAGCAATGCTCTTGCACATAACATTTTATAAGATATGTTCAGTTTGTCCAATGGGAATGCAAAGAGTCTTTCCAAGAAGATTGGGACCAAATCGTTCTGTAAGTAGTTCAATGCCTTTTCAAATGAAGCGATAATAGTCATAAATATCGCAAAGATGATTAATTGATCCTTCCCCATCTTTTCTTTGTTTGCAAAAGTATCAATCGACGTGAAGACTTCTTGGAATATAACAACAATTTCCATTCGATTTAAGTCGTTGGTGATGATCATTAAATGTTGTAACAACTCATACGGTCTTAGTTTGATCAATGGGATGATTAAAGGTCTTAACCAATTCATTTTGTGATGTACCAATTGCTCAACCAACTCTTCTGGTATATCCAATATTCCATCAGTCTTTGTTATTTGAAGCATTTGATAGACTTTATCTATTTTCTCTTCAGTCGGGTTGTTACACAACTGGACGGTCACTTCTGCTAAATTGAATTTTTGTGGGCGCCAACTTTCCTTCCTTCGAAATATCTCAACTTTCTCCTTTTGAGGTATTTGATCCAAATCCTCAAAGTATTTTGAGATCTTCACAAAATCAAAGTTTTCAGACATATGTTTGAGAACACTTTCAGGGTACTTTTTCTTGAACCTATCTATTGCAAATCGTCTGTATTCAGGTTTGGTAGAAAAGTAGACAATAAGTGGTAAATCATTACCAAGTCGGTCTAAGAAAGTCTCGATTGCCTCAATCCCCAAATTCTGTGTTCCAACCAAAGCACTCTTGAACT
Source organism: Entamoeba invadens IP1 (assembly GCF_000330505.1). NCBI lineage: Eukaryota > Evosea > Mastigamoebida > Endamoebidae > Entamoeba > Entamoeba invadens. Next base: position 946,578 of record NW_004191777.1, read on the forward strand.
CTTTTAGAAGTAATTGGAGTAAACCTTCTCCCATGTCTCCAGTGTATTTCATCCCATTCCCAACCAAAAATTCGTAAAAAGTCTTCTGTGTTCCAGAGTAAAACCCTACGGACACTTGTGGGTTATTAAAAGGGACAACGTTATCAATGTTGTATGAAGTTTCGAGACTCATTATTTCAGGAGTTGTCATCTCACGAAAGTTGTATATAAATATCTTTTTTGCAGTGACAAGCAACAAAAGTCTGAAGTAAAAAAAGACCTTATAAGTATCGAATGGAATATTGATCTTCCCCGCCTTAACTGGTGACTTGATTTGAAGTCTAGGGTCCAAAACAAAGACGTCTCCATTTGGTGAGATGAGAATGATATCCGACGTCTGGGGGTGGACGTATATTTGGAAAGTTCTGACGTCCGCCGTGAACATATTTTTCGGGATCACGACATCCTCCAGCTGTTGTTTCTCGAAGTCGAAGAACTGGACGATGTTTCTCTCGAAAATGAAGAGCCCAAAATTGGTTTGAAACACTTGAGTGGGGATACCGGCAAGTTTTATTTCGTCAACGCTTTGGACCAATACCGCTATATGTTCCGCAGTGTCCAAATCAGTCTTTTCGGAATTTTCGTTAAAGAATGCCAAGTTATATTTGTAGACAAAGATTTTGTCTTCGCCGACAAAGAAATACAGTTGCGACTGTTTTGGGTCGTGAAACGTCAGTTTGTTATTGTTCTCGACAAAGAAAGTGTCTTCCGCTTTCAGCCATTTGTCGTCCTTTGTTTTGTACATGTTGAAGAATATCTTCCCAGTAGTGTCTCCTCGCACTAAGACATTCGTCTTCTCTTGGAAGACATAAAACGTTTGGGCCTCGTCCGTCTCGTCGAACCCTCCATACGTCGATTTGGAGTTGACGTAATACCTGAAAAGTCCGTCTTGAAACACCAAAAACATGAAGTTTTTGCTCATAGTGATTTCTAACAATCCTTTCGAGTGAATTAAAGCAATCAAATTGTCTGCGGTGTTTAATGGATTGATTTCTTTAATAATGACACTCATTACTTATTATAACTTATTAGTTCCTTAGTTTTTATAAAGAATACTATTTAATTATTATTTTAATCAAAACTAAATACTTTACTATAATACTTTATATTAAATTAACTATATTATGTGGTACTATAATTTATTATACTTATTCTATTTTTAATGGTAAACATTAAACTATTATATTTACCATTTTAAACTAATTTATTTCAAATAAAATTCGATGAGATTATCATAAGCTATATTTCAATAGTAAAACAATTAAAAAAAAGAATTAAAAACTAGTGTTGGAAGTAGACTAGAAAAAACAAAAAGAGATAATTAATGTCACAAACAGGTTCTCCAGACTCTATCCCAACAACACAATTTGAACAAACGATACAAGGAATGATCTCATTTCAACAGGCGTTGCCTTTATACTTGGCACAAAAAATGGACAGCGCTCAAATCCTTCCCCTTCTAATGAAAAAACACAAACTTTCAACAAAAAGTGTCTATTGCACTACACAGGAAAAGAAATTGACAACAGAACAATACACACAATACTACTCCAAGATAGTCAAGAAACTCCACTCCCCACGAGAAATGGTGTATTTCGTCGATTACTACGGAAGAAGTCTGAGGTGCCTAGAACCAATCGAAACAATGGCGCCTTCAGCGGTGCCTTCATACAAACAAAACTGCGAGAAAGAGCGACCATACGTCATCAAGTCGGGGTACTTCTCACCATTTGTGATTTGTATATGTGGAGATGGACGTGTTTTAAAGCCGTTGGTATCAACACCGACAACCATTTCATCACAAATTAAAATTGCGTTTGGGACTAAAGTCGTTATTAATGAGACCGACGCAGACGAATTGCCAGTAAGTGATGATGTACTGACAAAGTACTACACTGAAGTCATTTTCGATGACATTCAAAAGAAGCGAAGGAAGGAAGGGGGGAGTCTAGAATTGCAGAGTGAGGTTGATAAGGCGTACCTAGTAGTGAACTCATCTTTGCGAGGGTTGGTATCAGTAAAAGACAGTAAGCAACAGAAGGTTTCTATAGTCTCGTTACAAGATGCCTTGTTCCGAATGGCTCCAATCAGTTTTTTCGAAGACTTAATCGATTCCATCGTCTTACACGACTTGGTGTTAAATCAGAGCGCTCAAGTTCTTTCTGTACTCTCTCGCATATTAGAAATAAAACCTCAAACTGTTTTGAAGTGTTTTCTTGGTGTCTTATATAAACGATGTGAGGGTAATGAAATAGTCGAAGAAAATGAATTTGTTACCAGTGTTGAGAGAACTTATAAGCGGATATATGAAATACCAAAGTTGGTGACAGATGTTTGGAAAAAGGAGAATATCGAGATGAACGTCGAGGAGATGGCGTATCCGTTGAATGTGATGTTTGTCAACTTGTTCAATACAAGTGCTTTCGCTCAGTGCAAGAGTGCAAACGAAATGTCTCTTTTCGTGCAATTGAATTACCCTGCACTGGCACAACACTTTAAATTAGAAAGAAGAAGAACTTCTTTTTAAATTCTATGGTGTTATAATTGATTGTATTATTATTAATAACAATATTAATAACAATATAAAACAAAACATCACTACACTTCGGTTGTAAGGTTGTATGGAATTTTTAATAAATTTCGAATGGTTCTTTGTACTAAGTGTTTTGTTACTGTTTATAGTGAATGTTTGAAAAACATCGAAATCAATAGTATTATAATTATTAATTAATAACATGTAATACTTTTTAAATTCAAACAATTCGTGTTTTTGAAACTTGGAAATATTATAAAATGAAAATTTTTTTCAAATTACAATGATTTTTTTATTTTAATAAAAACAAAGTTTAATTTGTAATGAATAAAACCAATAAAGTATTTACACAGAAAACCATATCTTTATTTAAAAAAAAAAAAAAAGAAACCAAATAGGAAACAACACAATAAATTACTAAAACTAGAAGCTCGAATTGAAGAGGAATTAAAAACTTTATGAAATAAAAAGGACTGCAACTCCAAAATAACACGATGTCAATAGTTTGTATACCTCCAGAAATTGGGATTCCGCCCGAAGAAATGAAGAACCACAATTTGATGCACAACGTTCACGAATTTAGTGACGACATAACTGTTGGGTTTTGTTGTTCAGTTTGTTCTCTTCCAATCATCGGATCAGCTGACACGTGCAAATGTTGTAAAGCCAAAGTTCATCCCTCTTGCAGTTCAAAATTGGTGACTTCTTGTTTCCGAGAAGAGAAAGGATTTATTACTGAAGGGATGGCCAACAAGCATCATGTCATGAAATTGACGACATTCACATCTCCAACGTACTGTCAAGTCTGTGAAGACATGTTAGTAGGTGTTAAGAACCAAGGATATCGCTGTGACTTATGTGGTATGACTGCTCACACCAATTGTCTTAGAAGAGTTAATTTAGACTGTAAGTCCTTTGAAGGGAAGACGGACTTTTGCCACCACTTTGTGAAAGGATCGAAAATAGGAGGGAAGTGTAATGTATGTGGTGATACGTTATTGGCGTCTTCATTGACTTCATTACGATGCGTCTGGTGTGGCATTACTTTACATCAAGGATGCATTAATTTGGCACCTCGAAAATGCACGTACGGCTCTTTGCATAACATCATTATACCTCCAGATTATATAGAAGAAGCCACACACATCGTTAAGAAGATTGAAAACTTCCATCCCGTAGTTGTTGTGGCAAATCCCAAGAGTGGAGGACAGACTGGTCTTGAAGTGATCAAGCACTGCAGATTCTTACTCAACCCCCTTCAAGTTTTTAACATGTTTGAAGGGTGGGACAAAGTGTTTACATTTGTATCTGAGTACAAAAGTGATTTCACGATCATATGTGCGGGCGGTGATGGGTCTGTCGGGTGGTGTTTGAATGAATGTCGGAAGAAGAATCTATTCCCAAAGGTTGTTCCAATGCCCCTTGGCACTGGCAATGATTTAGCAAATTCGTTTAAGTGGGGGAATGGCTTTGATGGGAAACTTGAGAGTGTGAAAATGTTCTTAGAAACGTCCAATAAGTCGTCCCTGAGTGGGTTAGATAGGTGGGACCTTTTCACAGGCAGTGAGTTGAAAACGACGATGAACAACTATTTTTCATTTGGATTATCAGGGGAGATTGTGTGCGAATTCCACAAGAAACGAGAAGCAAACCCAAAGGAGTTTGAGAGTCAATTTAAGAACAAGATGACATATGTGAAGGCGTACTTAGGAAATGCAGTGAGTGCAAAAGATGTTGGGGATTTGGTCGAAGTCAAAATAGGAAAACGAAGAATTCCGGTGAATGGATTGGTTGGACTCACATTCTTGAATATCCCACTGTACGCTGCAGGGGCAAAACCATGGGGTGCACCTACGGAAAGTGAAAAGTGCTACGGATGGAGGGAAGGCTCAACAGAAGATGGCGTGCTTGAACTTTTTGGATTCACGGACGCTCCACACGTCGCTGCGGTGATGGGCGGAGTTGCAACTGCCAAGAAAATAGCGCAGTGTAATTGTGCTACTATCGAAGTCAAAGCTGATAGCGTTAACTGTGAAATCGATGGAGAGCCAGTCAGTTTGGTAAAAGGAGTTTATGAATTGAAGTTTGCACAGAAGGTCAACATGCTCTACAAATTGATGTGAAGGGCTGAGTAATTGAGGACTACGTTCACAACTTTAGTATTGTATGTTGTAGTGCTTGTTTAAACAGTATTTTCAAATTAAATTTAAATCAAAAAATAGAGTGCAAAAACACCACAAAATGAAAATAGTTATTTTTAAGAATTGTTTAAATATTTTTTTCAAAATTTTAATGTTTTCTTCTTTCATTTTAAGCACTAAACTGTTAAAACTTAGATTAATGTTTAATGTTTAATACGTACAAAGTTGAAAATAAAGGTCTTAATTTATTAAGATTAATCATTTGTGTTGTACATCGATTTATTGGTTGTTTCTGCGTATCGCTATGATTGTTTGGAAAAATAAAAATTAATAAACACTCAAAAAAGGATAAGTTCCAAAATACTTTAAATGTATTTTTAAATAATTTAGATTTCATAAACATTTTTTTTTTTGGATTAATAAAGATAAACAAGTTTTGTTTAATGGTTTTAGATTTAATAAGAACCAACAGTTTGTTATTAATATTATCAATACAGTTAACGGAAAAAGTGGGATGCTAATCTAAATATTAATTAATTTAATATTATTAATAATAAATAATTGATATAAATTTATTTTGGTTTTTTCATTTTATTAATTTTTTGATTAATAATTTATATTAAAATTAATAGTAATTTTATTATTTTTCAATTGAAATTAACCAATAGTTACGAGCATCCTCCTTTTTCGAGCATCCCCATATTTCCTCCTACTGTACACTTTTTAATTCAAAACGGTGTTAAATAATTTAAAGTGTTTTTATGTTCAACTTTTTAACTCTTTTTCATTTTTTTTATTTTTAAACTGTTGTTCATTTGTTGATAATATTATAATTATTGTAATTTAGTAAAAACAATAAGTCCTTAAATTAATGGAAATTAAAGTTGAAAATATTGAAAAAGAATGGAACCGTCTACCTTTAACTTTCTGTTGTTAAAACATTCTGATCATCTGTATAAAATTAAAGGAGTTTGTTTTATCTTATTTACTGCGATTTCAGTGGCCCAAACACTTGTAATTCATTTTAAAGTTGTTTCTAATCCGAAACAACTGAATTCCATTTGTTATTTTCTCAAACAACATTTTAAAACTTTTTAAAAAGAATTTTTATTGAAAATCCCGACAAATTCCGTCTTTCACTATGAATTCAAGCTCCCAAAAACTCTGCAAAGAAGACATGCAATACAAAGCCAAGTGACAACCAAGATAAGCGTAATTATTAATAATTTAATTATTGTTTGTTTCTTTAAACGTACACAAATGGCAACCAATCGCCGAATGTGCCTCAAGTTGCATTATTTTGCTCCAAAACATCCAAATAGTTGAAAATTCAATGGCTGTTTCGATTTTAACCATTCACTAATTCCACTTTATTAAATTCGGTATTAGTCTCTAGACCGGCGTGGACAAATTCGGCCATAAACACGAACTCAAATCATCAAGGTTTATTTCTTTGCGTTAATTTTGGAAACTGAAAGATTCTTCCTATTTTTGGACTACTATTTTATTGTTTAACTTTTTTTTCGATACTATTTTCTCAACTTTGGTCATTTTAAAAGAAATTTATCCATAAAATACCCCACCCCAATTAAAAGCGAAAACCAATAATCACAATACGCAACCCTAAATATATTTCCCGCTTTGTTTGGGCTCTGTTCCAGCACAACAAAGGTGTATAAAGAGATGGGTGAATGCGCTGGCAATTCCCAGCGAAGGCGTAAGAATCGCTATTCAAAAGAAGCGATTGGAAAAATGGCGGCGGCCGAATCTTCAATGAAAAATGACGGAACCCCTGTTTAAGAATCCATTACTCTAAAATCATCAACAATTAACCACAAAAAAGGATTTTCGATTTAAGCAATAAAGTGTGGCATAGTTTCGCGCTCATTTTGCTTCCTTCAAAAATCACTGGCAACTGTTTCCTAGTGGTGAGTATTCCAAACAAAAGATTTCTCATTTGCTCTTACCGAGTGATGATGCCAAACATCGAAATAAGTTCATTCAACTGTGGCAAATGGGAAAACAGAGTCGCCACGCAGTTTTCCAGATTACTTGGAAAAAAAGAAAAAGCAGTAAAACGATGAAAACTGGAGAGCAGAATGGAGTTGAAAGAACCCTCCTCCTCTTTTTCAATGCCACTTTCAAACTCCCGTCTTAAGACGATGTCGGCGCCAAAGCAGCCCAAAACGCGCCCGAACAAAACGTCGCGTGAGATCAGAAATTACCAAACCCTGCAACAAGCAGTCTTAATTGCGCTACTGAACCAATATGCAGAGGTTGTCTTCAAACAGCCAGCAAAGAAGAGTGTTACAACTTATCAATTCATGCGAATCAAATCGATTAAATTCACACCGCAGAACACTATCGCATTCAACGAATTTTTGAAGAGGCGGTGCGTCGAGCATTACACGTTTGACATCACCAACAACACACCAATGAAAACCGCCAAACGACGATACCAAACAAATAAAAAGACTGATGGCATTCACTTACTGATGGACCTTCTGACAGAGTGTGGGTACTTCTTTGTGACCAAACTCACCGAGGGTAAGAGCGGGACTGTGAAGTTGGATAACATCATCCAAATACTGAAGGACGGGAAGACCGTTGTCGAGAAGAACGAACTCTGCAAAATAGGAGAAACGGTCAACGAGATGCTCACTAAGTGGCTCGAAAACTCGGGAAAGGAAATGGTCCTCAAACGAAATAACCCCGATCTTGCTCATATCATTGTTATATAACCATTTGTTTCATTCATTAAATTTGTTGTGCATTTTAATAAATCTTCTCCATTTTTGGTGTCATGTGAGACAGTCAACGAGTAAGATTTTTGGATAGTTTGATGATATTTTTGAAATGGAAAAATCTTTATGGTCGAATCTTCTTGCTTGATGATTAGAAATTTAGTCTTCGGCCGTTTTTATGGCGCATTTTAAGAAATTTATGGAGTATTTAAAAATAAAAAGATTTTTAAAGCTAATTCAACCAATTCAATTATCTAATAATTTTTGAAAAAAGTTGGAATTATGAAGGAACATTTTACAAAAATGGATTTTTTAATAGAAAAAATGACAATTGGAGTTAATGAAAAGAAATAAAAAGCCAATGTTGGTTTAAAAAGAAAAATTTGCCACTAGAGCTTGTAAAACAGTGGAGAATGTAGAAGAGAAACACGAAAGATGTAAAATTTGATTACTCTGTATAACATGACAAAAGTTATATTAATATTGTAAAAAGGCAACTAAGAAGTTTTTGGATGTGTGTTGTGGTGAATACAATATCAATCGTCTATTACAGTACTTTTTTATTGTAAAATAACGGGAAATTAAAGAAATAACAAACTAGTTTTTATAGTCGACAAAACATGCTGGTAACTATTATTTAATAGTGTGTTATCTTAAACATGAATTTCTAAGTAAAACGATTACATGATCGACACAAAAATATATCGTGAAAGCAATTGTTAACTCATAATATATAAAACATGGTAGTACAATTCATCTCAGTGCATCGTCTAATTTTTTTGTGAAATATTATTGTCCAAACATAAAAGTATAATTAAACATTAAACATTTATGCCATTTTCAAATAAAAAACACGAATTCATCTCAAAAATTTGACGATTTGGTTGTAAGTATGTATTTAAAAGCAAAATGTACTGTTGTTGAGTAAAACTATTATGTTTGTGATGGTGATTAGTATTATAAATTATCATTTAATCATTATATTTATTCCGTTTTTATTTCAATCAATTTTGTTTAATATTAACCAATATACAGCGTCACGTACATCATTACATTGGTGATAATACACTTTGTGTATTACCTCTTAAATTACAACCAATAATTGTGTTAAAATGCATTTTCTGATAAATTCTGTATTAATAAAAAAGTATTCAACTGCCAAAAAGAGACTTTATCCATATAACAACATAAATATAATCAAATCCATAAATTAATGAGTAAAAACAGTCGAAATAGATGGAAACGAAATTAACAATTAAAAAAACGCAATAAACCCATTTGTTATTTGATTTATTACTGAACCCTTATCATTTTTAGATCATTTTTTATGAAAGTGAATATCACAAATAACGGCGTGATCAATGTGTTCTGCAACTCGTGTACAACACCACCTCCAAAACAAAAACAAACACCCCCTTTTCAGCCAATGTCCCCTTCGTTATCCTCCAACCAGTCGCAACAAAAAAGGTTACCAGAAATCGCTGAAAACACCGGGCTATTTGACGTGCCCTCTTTTGTCCCAAAAGACGACTTTTATAAGATGAAAGACTTTGTCGAGACTTTAGACCAATTTTCAAAGCAATCATTTTCTTCACTCAACGCCAAGACTTTACAAGACGTCCTCCCCATTACAAATTCAGAGATCGAAGTTTTGAAGAGGTGGTCCAAAAAAACGGATTACAAAATATTGTATAGTGCCTCCCGCGATGGGTTATCGAGAAAAAGTATCGTCGCGAAGTGTCAAGGCCACAAGAACACGTTCTTTCTAGTCCAATTTGATGACGAAAACGTCGTCGCGTTGTTCTTTGGCGACGCGCTGCCCAAACCGCCAGCCGCCGGGCCCTCTTTTCTTGATGCGAAGAATCATTTTCTTGCTGTTCTCAAACACCCGAAGACTCAACCATTTCGACTGAAGTGTTTAAATTGGAATGAAAAGACGTATGTAGTTGGTGCAATTGACGAATACGTCGACCGTGTTTTCTCCTGTAAAAGTTGTTTACTTCTTAAGCGCGACTATTATTATATATTCTCCGACTTATCGCTGTACACTTGTGTCGATGAGAAGATCGATTTTAAGAAGTTTTTCAAGTCTGGTGGGATATTTAGAGAGCTCGTTTGTGTTGAGATGATTTGACATGTACTAGTAGTGTAACCTATAATGATGTTGTTGTTTGTTTTCTCTCAATTACTTCTTACTTGACCATTCTATTCTATTAATATAATCAACTATTAATATAATATGATTAATGTTATATTTGTATTATATATTATACTATACTCAATTAACTACTTTTAATAGAACACACTAATAGTACACTATATTAGCTTTTTTTGTTAGTTACAAATGTGACGTATTCAGTGTTTAGTGAAGTCATCTCTTCAAAGTCAATTTCTCCACTTAAAAACAGTTCAGAGAAGACCTTTTGTGTTTCGTCGAGTCGGTCTTCGTTTGTGACAACGTACTTGACTTTGTCATAATTTGGGAATTGATTCAAAAGGTCCTCTCTTGATATTTCGTTGTTTTGGTAGAGATCAAAAAGATACATAAACTCGGTGGGGAGTTTTCGTGGGTGGACTTTCGATATGTCATTCTCGAGAAATTTGTATTGCTCATCTGTTAACTGACCTTCGACTTTCATTGTTTCGACTCCAAATCGATTGTCCTCGGAGTCTAAATAGTCCAAATAATATTTGACATCTTCTATACATGGAATAACACTTCTTTGAATTTCTATGACACGTTCCATTACTTTTATGAGTTCTTTCTTGTTAGTTGTATTGGTGTCACAAATAGCTCAAGCAAATAACTTTCACTTACAGCTTAACTCGACTTTATGCGAGAAGTGGTCTTTCGTTATCCATAAAGTATTACTATTTTATTATTAAATACTAAATTCTTATTTCAATGGATGTACTCTACAATACCATTAAATTACTATATACTTAACCATAGAAATAAACCATACAAAAAATACAAAATTACATGGCAGAAATGTTTGACAACTTTTGGACTTTTTCTTTGAGCAAAGAGATACTTGTTTTGAGTTGATTATTTCTTGTCGTCAAATTCAAGTTTTCAGTTTTAAGGACATTTTCTTTGGAGTCGGTCCACTCCAAGTACCCCGAAGTTGCATCAATTAACGTGACTTGTCCGTGTGTTCTCACGCCTTTGACGCAATTGAAGATGATTGAGAAGTCTCCGGGGTAGAATTTGGATAAACAGATCATATTGGATTTCATGATCTGAACGATTTCAGTCGACGTCTTTTCTTGCAACTCGAAGTCGACTTGTGTCTCGCGAATGACTGAGAGCGGAGTCGAAATCATTTCTAGTACCACTCTATGAATGAATCGCGTTAAATGGTTTGTCGTCATTTGGTTGAGTGAATTTACCAAAGGAGTGCCTTTAATAATGGGTTCGACGATATTAAGAACAAAGAGACTCCGAACGGTTTCTATAGAGTATCGTTTTCCAAGGGCCTTACTAACTGTTTTAAATAATCGCGACATAACAATAACAAAATGCGTTGGAATGTTTTTGAAGTCGTCTGCTATTGTTTCATAAAAAGTATTGAAAGGCTCCTTTTCTTCAAGTTGGTCATTGATTTTTTTTTCTTTTAGTTTGCGTTGATATGACATTTTCAAGTTATTTCTGTACGACCCACAAAACAAAGACACGTACGAAGAAAAGATGGGAACAAAGATGCCAGTTTTTGTGAAGAGCTGGTCTTCGTCGACAGTCTCAAGTTCAATCGATATGATTCGGTTCAACAAGTCGACCAATTTACCTCTTGATGAGAAATAATAGAGGAGTGTTCGTGTATATTTTTCGTTATAATTTGTTCGAATAAATACATTGCAATAAGCGTATAATAACTGAGAATGCGGTTGTATAAATAACTCGTCCAAGATTTGGTCTTTCTGTATTTTATTTACAACAGAAAAAACAGATTGTCCTCGTTGATATAAACAGGGAGAGCTTCTTGAGCACACAGGGGAGGTGTTGTGTGTATGTAAATGTGGAGATAATTTCGGAGTTGATTCCAAAGTCGTTGGGGATGGAGTTTGGGCGTAGCTAACAAGAATCGGAGAAGTGTTTTCCACTGTTCGCATTAAAGTAGAGGAATGGTGCAAGAACATTAAAATGAATAGGCAGTTAATTTATGAGACTTTAAATACTCGACTCAATTTGAAGATGCGGAATTATGCGAATAATTTGCAAGGAGTAATGAAATCTTTGGAATTTTTTTGTTCCGCACAATTTTTTCAAACCCATCGTTTATTTTAGTAAAATCCCATTACCTTAGAAACCGTTTAGGAAGCCTCCTCATAATTTTTAAGGAACATTTGTTATTATAATGTCTTATAATTCTAATATTAATAGTTAATGGCTTACTAACGAATTAATACAAAGAAAAAATAAAATTGGGCAAATTCAAGTTCTTTTGGACCATACAGTTTTTCATATCATATAACAAATAATAATTGAATAAGAGATTTTTTTGTGAATGGTTTATACAACTTTTAAGTTCGGATTCTCGTTGCTAATAAAGTGGAATACAACAGATATGTGAAGGAGTTAATGGTTAGGGACGAATACAGAAAGAGGCCAGGTGATGGTCGATTTTTGATACACAAGAAAAAATTGAGCATTGTTCAAAGATATTTAAAATAGAACTGTTTCTGAAAATAGATTATTGTTTTTATTTAGTATTTTGAAAATGCCACAAATACCTTATGACAAACAATATCAATAATTGGTTGATACGCTTTCCTGTATTTTTGCGTACTAATCAGCTAAGTTTTAATATATGTTTTCCAGATTTTGCACCACGATTTGCTTTGTGCTTTTCATTTTGTGGATCGAAATAATCCTCTATATTTAGAACGTTCAATTTAAATATAGAATTCTTCATGACAAATTTTTGCTCTCCACAAATAAAATAATTTTGGTTGGAGGTCAGATTATTGGGTTTCAAACTCGAGTAATAATCGGCAAAAAACAATTTTTTGTATCATGTGAAAATGCATTTTTTTAAATTGAGAAAATTTCTTTAAATAGTTCTTAATTAAACATAGTTTATGCGATATTTTTACAAAAAAGTGTGGTTCTCCAATGAAGTCAAAACGAATTCCATTTATTCGTGGGTTAGTAATAAATAAATGGGAAAAGCCGCACATTCTTTATAAACCGTAAATATTGGCAAGTTTTTTACCACTTGCATATTTTCGTTGTTGAGTTATTGAAAGCATTTTATTATCGTAAAGCCCATCAATGGGACTTTATTATTTTATAGTCTTTTACTCTCCAAAATCAGGAAAATCGGAAAAAAATTAAAAGTATAAAACTCAATCAAGAAGTTAAAAGAAAAATACAGGCGACTATTTTTAAAATGGCACCCCAAAATCAATACTAAAAGGCATATCGTTAATTATGTTGCCAAATCATCAACAGTGTGTAAATTGTGGATGAGATTATAACTCTTGTTGTATTTTAGGCTCGAAGAATGGGACTTTATCAAATTAATATGTTTTTGAAACGTATAAAAGAATTGCGGAATTTGTTTTCTATCAATGTGAAATGTTGAAATGCACAGAAAAAATCTATGTGATTTTATTTGTTATTGCGGAACATCCACAATACAAAAGAATAAATATCAAACATATTTTTTTTAGTCTGTTTTATATATCAAAGTAAAACTTCAAATTAAAATGTTAATTGAAACCCAATTTCTTTTTGATATTTGACAATGAAAGTGTTTCAAATAATATTTTGATGATAATATAAATATTTCGCGACTTTTGACAAAAAGCAGTAAATTTAACATTAACGACATTCATTTGTCTTTTTTATTTTATTTTAGAATGAGTTAACAAATAAGCTTCGAAGGGGGTTAAACAATTATTTGATAATGTTGATCACATTCAAATACAAAAATTATTTATAATTTATTGACGATAATTAACGCCCAACGTCTGTAAGTTTGATTCGCATAAAATTTGGGACAGTTTTATAATTTCAGACTAAACACTTTTTCTTTAGCAACTTTAAAACTATCAAATGGAATTTCATAACTTATTATTTGTTTGTTTTTTACAACGAAACACATTTTAATAACAGTTTATTACTTGAATTAATCATATCATTTGCTGTACTTAATTTACAAAGTCAAATCCATAATAGTTTTAAGTGTTTTGACATGTCACCTTGTTTTAATAAACCTTAATTTAACCTTGAATATCAATTTGGACATATTAATTACTAAACAATACAAACATATTAAAACACGATGCCAAACTTATTTAAAAACAATACTATGAAAATAAAATATTTTTATAGTTAAAATAACAAATATAAAACACATTGTTATTCATCAATAAATTTTTTATTAACTTCATTTATTTGGCACATACTTCTAATTCTATCTGTCGTATTACTTATAATACGTAAACTTTGATCCAACACAAAATATAAACTTGAAGATAAAGCTTATTAACACTTTAATGTCTATTTATTATACAATAAAATGTTCTTCGATGCATATTAAAACGACACAGAATTACAAAAAAATGAACAAAAAATGAATTGATATATTGAGAAACAAAAATGAGATAGAGGAATAAATAAAAATACACAAGAGAAGCGTTTGTTGATAACTCACAAAGTGGATGGGTGTGGGTACACTCTTTCTTTTGATGAATTGATCCATTGTTTAATTCTTTCTTTTTTTGATTCTTCAGTCAAAAAATTGATGCTCGAGCAACCAATTCGGGACTGAGAAAGTCTGCTTGAAAAACTTACTGGTGAATAAGATTCAGATATGTTTTGTGAGTAACTTTGAATGTTGATACTCGTACTTCTTTGTCTTATCACATAATTAAAAGTAGAGTTTCCCTCGCTTGGGTCGCTTCTATTAGCAAACGTTTGTTGTTTATACTCGACGTTTTGGTTGACTGGTCTGAATTGGATGAATGTATTGAATTGCATGAATGAACTCTGAGTTCCAACCACTTATATAAAGTCTCCGAGACTTTTCTGAATCAACAAACGGATTTAAAATGTGGACAAAGAAAAGGGGTGTATTTTATTATTTTATTAATAATTATGTTACTTGATTCTTCTATTTATAATTCTTTTGTTTAATGCTGTTATTAAATTGATGTATTATAAGATATAACAATTATATTAACAGTATTAATACTGTTGATGATAGTGAAATAACTTACTCATATAGATTGTATTTTAGGTAAATTGATTTATTTATAGCACTTTTATTAATAATCAAAAACAAAAGTTTTAAAAAAGTTTACAATTGTTTTTTCTTGCAATGGATTGTTGATGACCTTATTAACGGGAAGAATAATAATATTTTTTTATTGATAAATAATAAAAATATAGTAAAAAAACCAGTCAATAATATACTATTATGATATATTAATATCATTGTTAATTTTAATTGAATCTTTCATGGAATTTTTGATTGTCGTAACTTTGTGTAATTTATTTACAGTAATTTAGCTTGCTTTTGTTGGAATTGGACTAATTTTGCAAATTAAAATAATAAAAAAGAATGTTTGTATAATAATATATTTACTATTCACACGTAATCTTCATCATCATAATTATCATTTGAGTCTAAGTTCGAATCATTAATATTCACACAACTCCAAATACCTTAAAATAGATATTTTGTTATCAAATTATGATTGATTTTTTCGTTCAGTTCATTATCACACACAAGCTTATTAAAACCATTAAACATTGTTAATTCTTTTTATTGTAATCATCTCGCCACTATGTTTACAATAAATAAAAATAAACAATGAGGAACTATCAAGATTATTTATAATATCTTAAGTAAAAAAAACAAAGTCGATGTAACTTTATTTAAAAAGGAGATTAATTAATCTCAAAATAACACAAAACATTCTTTGTTACTCTAGTATTAAATATTACATTAAATATATTAAATTCAATAAAAAAATTTTATTATTATTATAATATATAATTTATATTCATATCAGTTTTGATAACAATTGAAATAATAGTTGATAATAATAACAACTGTCCATATTCTGATAAATTTCTTTTTATTCCCATATTTTTTCGCTTTAATAATTTTATTTGAATTTTCACATTTCATAAGAATATACCCTCGTCTTAAAATATGATAAACAGTTTTTTAAGAAAGCCTTATGAATAAAGCTTGCCTTCTTGGATTGTTTTTATCATTATTTTTAGTAAATCACAATTATTATAAAAATGTATTTCTGATATTTAAGTAGTTATAATCTTAAGCAAATAATTCAATCTTAAAGCGTCTGAAGAAGTAAATAATGAAATCATAAATGTTGAAGCACAACCAAGTCAAGAAAGATTAGTCGATAAACTATGATGATGAAATATATGAACAATAGTATGTACATTGAAAAAATTAATTAATTCTTATTAATTAATTTAATTAATAAAATTATAATTTAAATAGGTTCAAGCAATTTAATCAATTGGTTAATTCAAATTATATAAATAAATAATTTTGTTTTTCACAAACAAAGCTTAATGATTACTTTAAATTAATTAAAAAATTAACACATTATCATTTTTAATAATAACAAAAAAAAATATTTTTACTAGTATAATAACAAAACATATTAAAAAATAGTATAATAGAAAAAACTATTTTTTTTAAACAGTTAATACTGACTAAATAAACATTTAAAAAATAATTTAACTAAATAAGATAAGAATAGATTCTACTAATAAAATATAGTATAAACTTTCTAGTTACAATTAAATACTTTTTTAATTATTACCATTATTTTGCTTTAAAATTATTTAGTTAATCGGGAAAAATGATAATCCAAATCGATTGTCACATTTAACTTATAAATTAACTATACCATTTGTTTTCTTCTTTTCCTCTCTAAAGATGATGTTTCGATTTGTGTTGGTATTAAAAGAAAAGAGTACTCAAAAATGCAATGTCTTGCTGTGCAGGCAAAAAACAATCTCCAACTATCGACAGTTTTTTTTCTCATTTCAAACACTTTAACATATAAACTAACCCGCAGTCACTAAAGATGAGCCTGATGTGCTTCCGATCTCTGAGCAGTTATCCAAAGGCGTCAAAATTGTTTTGTTAGGCGAGTCCGCAACAGGCAAAACCTGTATAGTCCACCGTTACATAACAAACGAATTCACAAATCAGAGCACAACGGTCGGTTGTGCTTTTAATTCAAAAACAATTAATTACAATAACAAAATCATAAAATACGAAATCGTTTGTTCTCCATCCTCTTACACTTCGAGACAATTAATACATTACTATACCATAGTAATATCATATTATTGTTATTAATATTTATTAATTAATATTATTATATTGATGATTCATATATAGTGGGACGCAGCAGGTCAAGAGCGTTATCGTTCTTTAAGTGCCATATATTACAGAAATGCAACTGTTGCTCTTTTAGTCTTTGATATAACTCGTCAAGTTTGTTGATAACACACAAGTGACTTCACACATCAAAAACTCGTATTTACTTCATAGGAAACTTTTAATGCTGTCACTGATTGGGTCGATGAACTCAAGCAAAACACTTCAAACTCCACAATGATCTTTATCGTTGGAAACAAATGCGATTTAGCAGACCAGCGTCTTGTCAAAGAGTCGACAATTCAAGACTATATCAAAGCTTCCAATTCAAACATAATTGGTTACATGGAATGCTCCGCAAAGACTGGAAAAAACATTCCTGAATTATTCGACCAAGTCTCCGCTAAGCTTCTGACTCTTTGTTAACTCAAATGTACTTTTCTCGCCAACCTAATTATTACTTCTCTCAAATTTCACTCAACGTATTACAAAATGTTTCACTTACTTCTTTCCATACACGTTTAATGTAACTGTTTAATGAAATAATACATATCAAAGTCGGGCACAACCAAATTGAAATTGTCCTCCAAGAAGCTCGAACTTCTCTTCTTTGTGGTGCACTCGGGAAACTCTTTATTAAACTCACTCGTGTCTACACCCCAATCAAACTGATCCGCTTTGTCGTCACTCTTTCGACACATTTTCCCTTTACTGAATAGCAATGGCTTCATTAGAGGCACTTCCTTCTTCTCCTTTTTCCCTCGCTTCTTCCCTTTCGTATAGCTCGGCGGCGCACTCTTCGCGCTCATCACACTCATCGCCTCAAAGTCACTCTCGTCAATCTCGCTTGCATTTTCGTGGTAACTCAT
Organism: Entamoeba invadens IP1; assembly: GCF_000330505.1. Lineage (NCBI taxonomy): Eukaryota > Evosea > Mastigamoebida > Endamoebidae > Entamoeba > Entamoeba invadens. The sequence goes on from NW_004191777.1 coordinate 964,284, forward strand.
GGAACTTCTCTTCATGTTTTGGCTCCTCTCAACAACCGTCATAATCCTCTCGCAGTCGATCATTTTCACCGGGTCAACGTTATACCCTACAAGACTCGGCTCCTGATACAAAAACTTCCCGTTCGACCCTCCAACAGTTTTCGAAGTGATTGACCCGTCGATGAAAGTACTCTCTTCCATCATATCAAAACATTCGTGTGTACTGGGATCAAGCTCTCCTTCGGCAACCCTCTTTCCAATGTCGTCTTCAATCCGTTCACCCAAAAGCCTTCTTTTATTCATTTCCTCGTCTTCGGGAACTTCGTTGGTGTTCACTATGTTTTCGCTGATTGGGTCGTACACATACGCGTAATTGAAAGTGAATACCGCATCACGGACATTCTCCAAATATTTTCTCTTCTCCTCGTTGTCGTTGAATTGATATTTGAAAGTCTCGTTGACCATTTTGTCAAGTACTTTCTCGATGTCGACAGCAGACGTCACAAGCTTTAACGCCTTCTTGATGCCAACTCCTCGGAGACTCTTGCAGTAATCGCACCCCGCAAACACACACAGATACACCAACTTCTCTCGACTTAACTGGCCAAGTTCCGTATGTGCAAAGTTTTCAATAGTAAACTCCTTCACAGTCTCTTCAGACAAGTTGAACCCAAACCAAACTCTTTTACACCCATGAACGATCAAATCACTGTCTTCACATAACACTGCGTCGACATATCCAATTTTGCTTAAATACCCAAGCTCGGAGTCTGCTTCGTACGGCGCAACTATAGACTCCACCCCTATTTCTCTCAAACTTTTGATCGCTGCAGTCGCCATCCATGGCTTAATCTCCACAGCTTTGTTATAGTACTTCTCAGAGTCATTCACTAGTCCAGAGTCTTCAAGTTGTTTCGCCTTTTCAAGTGCACAGTCACGACTTTTTTTCCTCTCGTCTTCCGTCATTTTCTTCGACGGGAGCTCCGCACCGTCGAAAACGAAGATCGGTGTGATTTGACATGATTGCAGACATTGCGCGACCTTCATAATGTATTCCGAGAGAAATTGCGAGTCCTTCCCTTCACATAGTGTCTTGGCATCTTTATAAGCCCCTCGATGGAGCAATGCGTAGCCGTCTATAGCAACCCGGGTGTGTTTTAAATCACTTAATTTCCTTGTCACTAAACTTTCGGTGACTTCTTTCCTCAAGCCTTGTATCCCCATTAACCAAAGAAGTGTGACTTATTGAGTTATTTTTAATTCCTTCAATAAATCATTATTTGTGAAATAGTTTTTTTTATAATTATACTATTATATATACTAGTATATTTTTAGGACCATAAAAGAGAGGAATTTTCTTTTTTCAATAATAATACATCATATTATTACTATTAAATTATAATAAAATTACCATTTTACTATTATATTTTGTTGTAATTAAAAATTAACTATTTTAAATAATAATAATAATTATTTGAGAAAAACTCAATTATACTTTTACTAAAATAATATTAATGTTTATATATATAACTAAACCATATAAGAATTTTTTAAATTTACAAATTGAAGGGAACATGATCAGTACAAGATCAACACCACGCCATTTGTTGTTCCAATAGTTATTTGACAATTATTTTCATTCATCCTAATAACTTGAATAGGGGCTGGGTACATTGCAATTTTGTTAATCAATTGATTCATGACTTGTCCTGCTTGTCTGAACACATAGAAGAGTAACTCTCCTTTCGCATTCCCCACCAAGACTTGAAGTTCATCTTTCCACAAAGGACTTTCTAATACCTTTAAACTTGTGTAGTTCTCTTCTTCACTTCCTTTGACCACACTTATAAGATCTCCATTAATATCGCAGTGCATAACATTATGTGTTGTGAGTATCACGAAGTCTCCCGTTGTATTATTGATGTCGATATCAACTATTTCCTCCTCCACACTATAGCGGTGTAAACAATTTAAACTCCCGGTGTCCCATATACAGTAGACATTGCGGTCACACGTGATCAGTATGTGTTGGATACTCCCAATACAACACTGTCTCACCGCATGCCTATGGCCATATATCCTCCCTACTTTCTTCCCTTTGTCTCTCTCAATATCTATAACACTCAAACTGCCATCATTCCCTCCTACTACAACAAGCCGTCCATCAGTTTTGAGTACTTTGCCCCATTGGACTTCTTCAATGAAATATTGATGGCTGTTCCTCTCAAGCCTCAAAATGCCATTTCCGATGATTTTAATACGCAGAGTTTCATAGAGCGCCTCATCTCTCCTCATAATTTGAATGTCATTCTTCTCAGTAAATTCGATGCCTCCAATCGGAAATCCAGTCTTTTTGACGACTTCAATAGTATAGTTCAGCTTCCCTTTCGTCGCAAAGAACTTTACAAAGTTGCTTTTGAATTGCGTGTGTTTGACGTCTCTTTTTGGGTGTGCTTTATTGAATAACTGGAGGGGAGTTTGTCCAAAGTCACGAATAGAGATCTTCATGACTTCTCGTTTCTTCGCATCCATTTTAGTAAAGTCGACGGGCTCATACGATGAGACGGGATATGTGTTACACCATTTCTCTGCCATTTCGCCACGTTGTTTATATCCAAAGATTAAGTCAATCCATTCATTCAAATGATCACTGACATATTCAGACTCAAGAGCTTCAATATTCGTTTGAACGAAGAGTCTTGGATTGTTATGTGCCCACGGTGGCAGTGAAATACTTTCAATACAATTTTCCAGTGGTTTTGGTTCGACTTTGTGTTCCTTCTTTTCTTCTGTTGCGCTCGCTTGTTCATTTTCAAGAGAAATCGTGTTTCTCACATTCACCGAATGTGAACTCCCCAACTTCTCCATTTCATTTGCACTCCCAAAACTCGCACTTTTACTCGTCTTCTTTCCACTCGTCTTGCTTTCTATATTCTTCGCTTTGCTTGCGTTCGGCTCCTTCGCGAAGTTGATTTGATTAAAATTGATCAGAAACTGTGGTAAGTAAAAGAATTCGGGAATGAGTTCGATTGGGGTTGACAGTAAATTATTAAAGAGTTTTTGAATGGAGACAAACAGTCGTTGCGAGTCAAAATGGCCATCAAACAGTTTTATATGGAAATAAGAATATGGTTCAGCCGAGAATAAGAAGATCAGTGACGTCGCAATGGACGAGTAATGATTCCCATAATGGCTTTTTGTCTCTTTAAATTTGCTTTGGAGCTTTTCCCTCATCCCCTCTTCTTGTGCGACAATCGGAAACCCCAATTTTCTGTAGTTCTTTGCGTCGGTGATATCAAGTGACTCGCTCTCATAGTTTTTTAACACCCAAGGGAAGATGTAATACTGGGACAAGTCATTAAAACTTCTCCCAGCACGACAATTAAGACTCATCAAATACTCAAAATTACTGATCTCTCCATTCCTCCAAAGATTAGTCACATCTTCTTGACTTAACGATGCTTTGTTGAATCTTAACGCAATGGTGCTGTTCAAGTCGGCAGTGAACATGTCCTGTGCCATCAATTGAGTTTTCAGAACAATTTTAAGCACCCGGTCATAGTTCCTTGGAAACGCCAAAAACACAGATACGCCGTCTTTTGTGAACATTTCAAATGCGTTGCTTTGGAGCAAATATCTCCTTTTCATAACAACAGTGTCTTTCTTACAAAGTCTCCAGAACCCCCTTTCAACACCTTTTTCCTTTCCAATATCAGTCACACAGAAGTCTTCATCTTCAATAGATAATACACACTCCAATTCGTCTATTCCCACTATATGCAGACATTGAAAATCGATGCCAGCGCTCTTTGTTTTGTTATTTTTGAAGATGTTCGTCTCACACTTCTCGTAGTTAGGGTTCAACGTCAATTTAATCTTCCCTCCATTGTTTTGAATGGTATACCTCTTTGAAAAGGAGTAGTCTTGCACTATTCGGTGCTTCACAAAAAATGGTCCAAAGACCTCATCTATCTTCAAATAAGATACTTCATCTTCCCATACCCCTCCTGGCATTCGCAATTTCACTTTCATCGTCTTCCACATCGTTTTGATCTCGTCAAAAGAACACCGGAAATTCAATTCAGGCGTCTTTCCTAAGATCAACGTCTCCCGCTTCTCTCCGCCATCGCTCTTTCGAGGTTTTTCGAGTTTTGGCGACTTCGATAATCCCGTCAACGTCTTGAAATTCCCGATGTTCTCTATCGCACCAACAATTTCAACTTTCTCCAACACCTCCGACGTCGCCAATCTCTCGTAGCGATCGCTTCGGTCGACTTTCTCAAAACTCTCGCTTCTGTCGGATCGGTCGTCAAACTCGAATTTTGGTGTAGCGGACTTTTGGAGTCTTCTCTCCTCTCGAATTTGATTTTCTTTTCTCTTACAAATTCTTCCACGTAAGTCGTCGACTCGTTGGTTCTGTTCCATCTTATAGAACTGGAGGTATTGATTCGAGAGCTCAACTACTTTATCCACATCACTCGCTTTACTTTTCAAATACTCGTCCGCCTCGACGTTTCCCATCTGTGGCAAAGGCTTGAACAGCTTCTTCAAATTACGCGGCAGCTTCTTTTCAAGTTGTTTTGGGAAGCTCATAGCAATCCACTTCAACACGCCAACATACAGCAGTCTCGAGTTCTCATTTCGCCAGTTCACAATTTTTTGCAGGACATTTCGAAGTAACGAAAAGATGTAGATGTCGCTGTGGCTTTTCCCAAAGAAGTACGTTTGCGAGTGACAGTACTGCGCAGCAAATATCGCGTTTTCCTCATCGACATATTCAAAGATGATCAGTGTCAATCGGTCGAAGACTTGTCCCCACAGTAAGTCGTGCGATTCGCTATGAAACTCTTTGTGTTGTTGATATATACAGAACAAAGGCGATATCATTTCTTCCACTTCCATCACACTCAAGTCGACGTTTTCAAGTAACACCAAGTCGATGACAAAATTCGCGTATTTCGTGTAGATCACCGACAGCTGTTCTCTTGGGACAAACGAGAAGATCAATTGCAAGTGTTGTGAAGTCAAGTCGATGACATTCTTCAGTACACTATTTTGACTCGTGTACAAGTCGAAGAACAGTTTTTGGTACTCGTCTCCTTCCAACAAAGAAGCTGCAATCAAATGGCCAAATAACTTGACTACATAATTCTTCAGTGCTTTTAATTGAGGTGAGATTTTTGTTTCCTCCAAAGAAAAACACTGAATGATGGTCTTGACGACACTCCGATACATGTCCTCTTTTTTCAACACAAGTGTTCGATAATTCGGAAATTGAAGAAAAACTAACGTCGCCATTGAAACTAGATATTTAATAGTTTCAAAACTAGTATCATCGGGTGTGACATCGGGTCGCAGAACTCCACAAATGGCTTCATTAATCACTCTCACAAAAATGGCTGTCGGCGTTTTAAGGTCGGTGTTTGCGTTTGATAACAGATCTTTACAGAGTGGAGATGTGTTTAAAAACAGTGCTAGAAGGCAGTCGACGGTGTCTTTTGATATCAAAAATTTGTTAGAAATCCGGCAGAAAACGTCGACGTCTCTGCAGAGTTCAAAACAGAATTGACGCGACACCGCAGAGAAGTCAGTGCAAAGTCTCAGAAGGGGACAAAACAGCATATCATCTATCTCTTCAAAATTGAAGAATTTGTAGAAGTACTCCACTGAGACATTAATCGTTAATCGTTGTGAAGTAATGATCTGATCGATCAACATTAAGAGTCTGTTACACCGATCGAAGATAATTGCATTCTGTATTATAGTTTCCCGTTTAATACTTTTACTATTCAATTTAACCATATCGAAGAATTCCTCAACGATTTGGAGGATGACCCCTATTTGCGAATTATTGAAGTTCACTGCAAACATTGCCAACAAGAAGTCGGAAGCAGACTTTATCACACATCCATCTGTCGATAAATCTATATAGAGTTCGAGCACTTTCTCCGTCAAATTTCCCGTATTTAAAGATTCCAATGATTTCCCTGATGAACTCTCACACACAATTCGAAGCATCTTAAGTACATACTCGACTCGATGTGCATAGTTCTTCAGTAACTTAAAGTCCAGCACTAATTCCGTAATGATTTCCACTCGCGTTGGGATCACGAAATCGCCATGTGGCGCTATGCCCGCAAACTCAAGTAGCTTCTGTAACACCTCCTCTGAGAGCAAGTCCTTCTTCTTGTGTAATAAGAAGTCCAAAACATAAATTCCTCTCTTCTTATTACACTCGTTAAATAACTCTGACGACCGTTCTAGACAGCACAGCATCATTTCAAGCGCGTCCCGCAAATTTTGTTGTGTGTCACATCTGTTGACGATTCCAAGAAGCATTGCAACTCCTCCAGTCCTATTAATCGATTCTGCAAATGGTGTTGGTGATGTTGGGAAGACATTCCCTTCGATGACCAAGTCCGTCCTTGTCGCGTCATTAATTAAGTCGCTCATACAGTACAAGATTTCATTTTGACTCAAATGGATAGTCACCTTCTTATTTCCGCTCGTGATGTTTAAAGACTCTCCATAGTAACTTGAGCAATATTTGGCCTTGTATCTTGGGCCTAAAAGTAGATGTCTGAGATCT
>NW_004191777.1:970951-1000229 GCF_000330505.1 Entamoeba invadens IP1
ATTGATCCACGTTGATGTTGGAACACGTGTCTGGAATGTACAAGACGCTCCATTTGCAATTGTGAGTATGTTGTCTTGTAATGTCAATGCTATTCCATTGTGTCCGGAAGGTGAAACTACATCCAAAATAGTATAATTTCCTTTGGGGAGATATGCCCATAGAAAAATGGTGAAAGGGGGGGCGGGTACCCATGCATAGTTTTTGATGTTCGCAACACCACTTGATAAGTCGAAAGAAAGTCCACCCGCAGCCTCCCCTGAGGACATTTGGCTCAACGTTTCGAGGAGGTCTTGTGAGCAATTTTTAGTGTTGAGAAGTGCCAAAAATTTCATTAACGTTCTTGGACGTATTGCGTAATTTCCTAGTCGTGAAATGAACGGTAAAAAATCATGTGGGATATTACCTGAAAAGTATGTGAAAATGGAATCCAACAAATCAATTTGATGAGCTTTGTATAAAGAAAGTTGAGAATTGAATGACGTGGTTATATTTGAGAGAAGTATTTTCTCTTCAGCTTCTTTAGTCTTGTGGGATGGACGGAGGTAACTTGGGAACAAGTAATTGTTTAACGTGTCCATTGATATTAAAGTTTTTTTTCAAAAAAAAATTCATTCTATTGAAATTCGAAAAAGTTGGTAAAAAACATTCTTCACTTTTGGGTGTTTTTTATAATTATTTTTTTTAATCAATTGTAATTAATAGTTATTTGTTATTTTATTAATTTTTAATAAATAGAACAAAATAAAAAACAAAAGTGCTTCTTTCATTTTTTGAAAAAAATATTTGGTCGTGTTTTTGTTAGGCAATTAGTTGTCCTATTTCTGGGGTTTTTGATCAAAATTTTTATTTAACTATTTTCCAAAAAAATTATTATTTATAGTTATATATGTTTAATATAATAAATAATAATATTTATTATTGTTTAATAATATATATACTTTTATAGAAAATAATTTTTATATTAACTATATCAAACAAATTATAGTTATTATTTATTAAACTATATCTTAATAGTAAAATTAAACCATTTAAATAATTATATTAATATTAGTAAATTTAGCTTTGTAATAACCCGTGATGAATAATAAAATAATAATATATTTTGAATTATAATACAGTCAAAGTTTGTTTAGAAAGGATATAATTATTATTGGTTAGGATTTGTTTTTTCTAAAATGGGTATAATTTTTAATAAAATGGATACGATTTTTTTGAGAAATGATTTGATTATCCGAAAAGGGTATATTTCCCAATAAAATGGATTAAAATCAATTAAATGGGATCGGATTATTTATAAAAAGGATTTGTTTTCTTATAAAAGGACGCAATTCCTAATAATTGAGACGCTATTTCTTTAAAATGGATATATTTTCGATTAATGGGATTGAATTCTTTATAAAAAGTATAGAATTTTTTAAATTTGGACAGAATTTCCCAAAAAAGGATGTATTTACTGAAAGATTGGGCAAATTTACGTTGAAAAAGGATTGAATTCTTTATAAGTTATTGTGTTTTTACAGTCTTTTAAAACAATTCAAAAATTAACAAAAATAACGTACTAAAAATTTAATAATTTATACTAAATATTATAGTATTATTTAACAAATTTCATAAAAAAAACTCAATGAAAAAATAATTCTTGAAACATTATTCACAAATCAAATATAAAAATAAACATTTTAAACATAATAATCAGAACAATGAGTCGATTAGATTATGTTGATACTCGTGATCCAGAATCTCGTATAACCTACACACAAAACGCCCCAGAACCTTTACAGGGTACCTCGGTACAACAGGTACCAATTACTTATCAGGAATTGCCTCCTTTACCAAAAAGAAAAAGAGGAAGACCGAAAAAGACACAATTATTAAACACTTCTGCGACACTTCCTACATCATCCACATCAAATCTTTCCTACAAGAAGAGAGTGTACACACGAATAACTAACCAAATTAGAAACAAACTTATCGAAATGTGGAAAGAACATGGAGACTTTTGGTTATCGGGAAAGTATTCAGAAGAAGTTGGTATCAAGAAAAAATATGTTGAAAATATGTTAGTAAAACTAAGAGCTGGCAAATCTATTTACCCCAAGAACCATTATTATAGAAAAAGTAGTACACTTCCTTTTCAACATCTTGTTGAAAATGCAATCATAAGAGACAGCACGATAACAATCGATGAAATCCGCGAGACGATTGCACAGGAAGAAAAACTTAGGATGCAAAGAGGACAGGAAGAAATTATACTGAATTTTGAAAACATCGACAATACCATGATTTCAGATGAAGAGCTTGATAATTACGCGCCTTCCAAATCTTCGATTGCCAAATTTATGAGTGGACAAACAGCCAAAAACGAGGAACGAGAAGTCCCGATATTTTCGTTTAAACGAGTAAAAAATAGAGGAGTGTCGGCCAACACAACAGATAACAAAACAAAAAAATTGAAGCAGTTAATCAACTTCGTAGTTATATATCCGGCGGAGCAAAATGGGTCTGTGTCGATGAGACAAGTTGGAGAGTTGGTACAACAGCAGCTTATGGATGGGCAGCACGAGGAAAAGAATGTTTTGTAACCAAAGCAAAAGGAGGAGTGAGGCTGACGTCGATATGTGCTTTGGACTGTGATGGCTTTTCGTATTGCAATTTGACTTTTGGCACTAACACAATCGAATCATTCAAAACATATTTCAAATATCTCGAACATGAATATGATTTAAAGGGGCGTCGATGTGTTTTTTGGTGCGACAACTGCGATATACATAATTGTATTCAAAGAGTGCTCGAAGGAACGGGTCATGTCGTAGTTTTTAATGCGGCGTATTCACCTGCACTGAATCCTATAGAAAATGTCTTTGGGCTGTGGAAACGCAGAGTAGAAAAAAATATCAGAATTTGGAGAAGTGTTCAAGATTTGCTCGACAAAATAACAGAAGGATTCAAATCGATAAACAGTGAAGAAGCACAAGCAACATTTGAAAAGGTTAGAGAGGAAATATGGCCCAAAGTTTTCAACCGAGAAGATATTTAATTTTTCATTGAGTTTTTTTTATGAAATTTGTTAAATAATACTATAATATTTAGTATAAATTATTAAATTTTTAGTACGTTATTTTTGTTAATTTTTGAATTGTTTTAAAAGACTGTAAAAACACAATAACTTATAAAGAATTCAATCCTTTTTCAACGTAAATTTGCCCAATCTTTCAGTAAATACATCCTTTTTTGGGAAATTCTGTCCAAATTTAAAAAATTCTATACTTTTTATAAAGAATTCAATCCCATTAATCGAAAATATATCCATTTTAAAGAAATAGCGTCTCAATTATTAGGAATTGCGTCCTTTTATAAGAAAACAAATCCTTTTTATAAATAATCCGATCCCATTTAATTGATTTTAATCCATTTTATTGGGAAATATACCCTTTTCGGATAATCAAATCATTTCTCAAAAAAATCGTAGAGTCAGTCTTTTAACGTTATCTGGTCTCAAACGTTATCTGGTGGACAAAAAATAGCTTCATTTTTGTCTAAACATCGGGCATTAGGTAAAGCGTGAAAAAACCCGAAACAATTGGGATGGATTTTTGGGACTGCTCCCCGAATTATTCCATTTATTATGGTCCAAAAGGCACCAGATAACGTTTGAGACCAGATAACGTTAAAAGACAGACTGTATCCATTTTATTAAAAATTATACCCATTTTAGAAAAAACAAATCCTAACCAATAATAATTATATCCTTTCTAAACAAACTTTGACTGTAACTAATAATTTAAACCAAATAAATTGTTCAAAGTCATAAAAAAAGAAAAGTTGGTAATGTTAAAAAAAAGTCTATCAAAGCGTAGTTTCTAAAAAAAATGATAAAAATATATTCTTATTATTTTGTTATTTATATTACTATTAAAATACTTATAAAAACAGGATTATTGATACAAATTCTTAACTTAAAACTTATTTGTAAATTTTAGTTACTCTGGTCAAAGTCCACATTATTAGTTGAGACTTTTCAGACCACAATTCCAATCAAATTAAAAACCGAAGTGGACTTCTTTGAAAATTCCAAAGAAATATTTTTGATTATTGCAAATAAGAATTTGAGAGCCTATAAAAAGGTTGTTGACTTCTTTTTCATTCAACCAGTGTAATGGGCTGCTGCTTGTCTAAAAAGTCGAATAAAGTCACCGAGAGCACACCTCTGAATGACCAGAAGACTACCCCCAACACAGAAACTGTTCCAGCGCAGACCACCACAACATATCAAGGTATTGACAACACCAAACAAGATGCTCCAAAAGAACAAAAGCAAGCTGAAGGCACACACACTCCACAACCAAAAGGTGACGCACCAGTCATTGAAGATAGACCCAATGGCAAGAAAGAAGTAGTCTCTGGTGATAAAAGTATATTACTTGATGAGATTTATGCAAAACACTACGGCAAAGTTGATAAAAAGCATGACGCAGTTGAAGAAGCCAAAAAGGCGTGGTTAGCCTCCAAAGAGTCCAAATCCCCGGACACCCAAGAAAAGCACGACGCCTTCCAAAACCTCAAAAAGGAATTTGAAGATTCGAAACTTGAAGCCCACCGTGGTGCTTTCAATGAAGTTCAAATTTATATGAATGAAGAAGACACCATTGATCTTCATGGACTTCAAATAGAAGGTGCTATTTTGATGATGAAAGAACAAATAGAACAACGCAAGTCACAAGGCAAAAAGGTCTTAAAACTTCAATGTGGGATGGGTCATCATAACACTGTAGGTTTTTCTAAAATCAAAGAAGAAGTCGTCAAACAACTCCAAGAAATGAAGATAACTTACACTGAAGAAGCTGATCACGGCTTAGTCATTGCCAACTTGTAAGACATTGAATCGATTCGATTTTATTATACCATTATAATTCTTTTACTATAATTTATCATAAATTAAGACAACACAAATATTTATTACACAGCAGAAGTACAGCATCACATTCTCAACAGCCGCATTAAAGAGTCGATGACTTCGTCATTGTGGACGTACTCGTATTTATTCAGTTGTGCGGTGTTAATCAATTTCAAGAATTCAGAGAGACTTCTGATTTTGGCCAAGTTCAAGTATTTTTTGTCGGGGAGAATGAACGTGTCCATCTCATTGATGTTGACAACGTCGTGCATCCAAAGCGACAAAATTGGTATTTTCGGGAATGGGCGCATCTCAAATAAAACTCTGTAGTTATTATGGTTCTTACTTATTGAAAACGTGTCTTGGAGTTTCTCGTATATTTGAATGTATTTCTTGTCGACTTTCTAGTTGTAAATAATAGTATATTATTATTATTCATTTATTATTGCATTATAGTATAGTAATAATACTAGAGTACTAGTGTAGTATAGTATTATTACCATATAATATTACTATTATTATTAATAGTATTATTACTATACATTAAACTATAACAAACTTCCCATATAGCAGCACATGTTGTTGATGAACGAGACAAGACTGAATAGATGATAAACGCGATATTAAAGTCGTTTTCGTCGTAACACTCTTTGGCGACTTTAATCGCCTTTTCTACGTCTTCTTTCTTTGGTTCGGAACATAAGATGTCGACCATGATATCTTCAAAACACCGAAGCCCTTTGATATACCGTTCGAGACTCCCTTCTTCATTCCGAAGATACATGTCATACTTCATGACTTGACATAACCCAGTCTGGTCAAATAGAATCACCTGTTGCGCAAAGACTTTCTTATCCATATCGAAAAACGCCTTTTTGACGGTCGATATGATCCGATTGATCTCTTCGACGTTCTTAAGAGTGATTCGGGATCTCACTATACTTGCGCGCTTCTGGTCAAAAAGTGATTCGACGTGTTTGTTAGTGTAAGGACTCATTTTCGATAAACTTGTTCTTGGCTCTGCGTATTTCTTTAGTGTCTCCGTCAACTCGCCTTTGAACTTCTGCGTCATTAAAGTGCTTCGAACTAACACGGCTTTGACTCTTTCAAACAAATAGGCGCATTGCTCTCGTATTGCGTTGCCCATGATATCAAGCCAAGTCATGATCATCTTTTCGTATCGGTTCACTCCAAACGCAATCCACTCTTTCGTCACTCTCATGTCTTTCGAGTCCTTTTCCAGTTGGTCCAGTACCTTCACAAAACTTTCAAAAGTAGTTGGGAAGTCTGCAATGTAAGGAGTGAACTGGATGTAATCCTCTAAGAACTGTCCAAACTGATTGATACGACTAAACACTATTTGTAACATGACTTCGTTGCTACAATGTGTGATGACCAACGTTCTTCCACTTACAATATAAAATGGTTCTCTTGATTGGAGCTATATGTAAGTTATATTATTCTTATTATTATATTATATAATAATAGTTAATGTAGTATAGTTATAATATCAATTAATTAATTATTTAATTGATTATTTGCAATAATTGAGTAATTATTATTAATTAACTAATAGTTTATGATATTACAATTGCAAAAGTCCAACAACAAACATCAAAAACGTCTTGTTCCTTATTCTTACACAAATCTAAGAAACACCCAATTCGAAGTAACAAGTCGATAGACATTGTCCTCACAAACCCACCACAAACCATCACTCGACATATCATCTGCATGAAATTTTCATTTGCATCTCGCAGCCTTTTAAGATATTTAACAAAGCATCGGAGTAACTCGCAGTGTGTGACTTCCATTGCGTGGACACAAATTCTGCACTCGACAACGTCCGACTCTGTGTATGGTATTTTAACTCTCCCGCACCGTGTCTCGTCCTCGAAGATATAAATTGAGTGTGTGAAGCATTTCAAAAGCAGTTTCCCAAATTTGGTCGACATCTCTTTTTCACTCTTCGACTGTTTCCACGCGTCGGAGGACGGGATGATTTCCTTCATTAGGACGTCGACATCATTTTCCATGACACTTTCATTGATGAATTTTTCTTCGACGACTTCATGTGCCAAATCGAGCACATGGGTGGGTATACAGTCTGTTAACCCCACTGATTCGATGTCGACTCGTGTTCTAAAATTAGTTGATGTTTTTATCATGTCAGTCAATTTTTTGATTGTGTTTCTTCGTTTTGGTGTTGGTTGTTGTTCTGTTGTGTCTGTTTCTAAGAATAAGTCGGGCGAATTTTTGATTTTGTCTGGAGACCCTTTCGACTGGGAAATGGTCCTCTGACGCTTTTTATAGAGCGGAGAAAGTGTGGGCATGGTCCCATCTTGGCCTATAGAGTTTGAACGTTGTGGAGAATTTATTTGGATACTCATCGCTGTTATTTACAGTTCATTATCAAATAAAGAGGAAATTCAAATGATAAAATGCGAAGAAAGTATATTGGAAATACAGAGGATAAAATCGGTGACGGAAATCGTGAATTAAAATCAAAATTTATTTTTCTTTTATTTTATTGTAAAATTGGTTAAAATAGTGGTCTTTTTGAAAAGAAGAATATTTTATGTTTTGTTTTTTATAATTTTTGTCGTTTCAAGGGTTATTATTAATTCATTGGGCTTACTAAGAAGTATAATTAATGTATAAATTTATAATAAATGAAAAGTGAAAAATTAAAAATATTTTTAATGATAGTCTATTAATAGTGACAAGTTTGTCAACAACTCTAAATTGTATAATTGAGTTTATTATATTGAGTTCAATCAACAATCTATTATTAAATAGATCTTTATAAGCGTTAATTTAATTATATATAATCAATTATAATTATATAGTAATATTACTAATAATATATGTATATTTTATTTGTTTGAAATTAAAAAATAATTTTTTTGATAAAACTAAAATTAATTATTTTATTTTTGATTTGTAATTATTTAATTAAATTATGAAAAACACATAGTTTTTTTTTAATTAAACAGACATAGTTTATCTATAAACGTAATCAAGGAAATTCGAGACTATTAACACTAGAATATTTAAGGAATTTGTTCGAAACACTTCCAAAACACCGTTTCATAATTATTACCATATTTTTGTGGTAAATATAATAATAATTTAATTAAATAATATAATAAAATAAAAAGTCAATAACATATAGTTTAACATATAGTGTGGTATTAATATGTTTATATTATATTTAATTATAAAAGTATTATAATAAAAATCTATTAATAAAAAAGTAATTTTTATTATTCATTTGTTGATAAATAAGATACAATAATATATTCCAACTTTGTTATATCAAAGTATATTTAATTAATTACCTGCGTTTTTTATATGTTTTTTTAATTTTACGTTTGCATTAATGATACTCGAAAACGATGTGAAGTGTGTAATAATTACTTAACCGAAAGATGCCACCTTTTTTGTTAAACAAACTTTTTATTATATTCTATACAATAAGTCACTGTATATTGGTCTTGTTTTTTTATCACTAATACACACTGAAGATAATGCTTATAAATAACATAATTGATGACGATTAATTAATTCTGAAACTCTCCAATGTTTTGAAAAATCAAAAGAAAATCGCAAGAAAACCCGAATTAAGCTTTAGAAATACTCCTTTATTAATTCATTAAAATTGAATAATCTAAAATAAGCACATTTTTAAAAAACTGAAAAACAACAGAGGTTGACAATGTTATCCAAAAAGATTCTGAAAAATCGTGAGTCGCGTGACATTTACATTGATTACCAATGCGTCCTCATGGTGTTACTGACTTCAGACACGAGTTTTCTTATTTCAAAACCGCAGAAATGGTCTATTACTTCAAAGAGTTTTATTAAAATACGAACGTTGACAATTTACGAAAAACATTCAGGAGAGATATGGGAATTTCCATTACAAAAATTTATTAAAGACCGTTCACAACAAAAGGTATTTGATTTGCTTAAAGAGGGTTATTCAAAGAAGACTGCAACACGGCGAGTGACTTATGAACGGATGCGAGAAGGTATTCATTATTTAGAGGATATGTTACTTTTCAAAGGATTTAAAATGGAGAATGACGGGGAGAACAGATTTGGGTTTACTGGGAATGTTAAAATTACTTTCCCTGATGGGAGAGTGATGACTGAGAAGAATATCAGAACTGTTGGAAACATAATATGGGAATATTTCAGAGATAAACTCAATAAAAAACAGGAGTATGTTATTGATAAAAACGAACTTATAAAACTACAAGGTGACCTTCTAGCCATCGTTCTATAATTTCATTCTTTATGTGTTTATTATTTTTGATAATATAGAACACGACTACAACACTTACTTTTCATTTATATATTATAATCTACAAATAAAAAGTATATAAATGACACATTTTATGTATTAAACATATGTAAAGTCTATATACAAATTACAACTCAAAACGAATAGAACTACTTAAAATCCACAAAGAACATTTGAAATCC
Organism: Entamoeba invadens IP1; assembly: GCF_000330505.1. Taxonomy (NCBI): domain Eukaryota; phylum Evosea; order Mastigamoebida; family Endamoebidae; genus Entamoeba; species Entamoeba invadens. The sequence continues at coordinate 980,338 of NW_004191777.1, forward strand.
AAAAAATCACTTAAATATTGTCAGTTTTCTCGTACGAAGTGTTCGAAAAGTTGATGTGCAATATATGTGGGTGGTACAGTATAAAGTCCCTCAGGTTTCTCTTGTTTAGACTGTAAAATTGCTCTTCTGACTTGTGCCTCATCGACCCAAAATGCCTCGTCGAGTTCCTTTCCAGGTTCTTTGTCTATATTTGTGTTGATAGCAGTGGCTTCACACCCGATCATGATTTGATTAGCCGCATTAATCGGATATGCCGATGAAGTCACATACTTCACATCTTTCACGTGAATTTGAACTTCTTCCCAAACCTCTCGTTCAACGCACTTTTCAATTGACTCTCCGACCTCTAAGAAGCCTGCGACGCATGTATACCTATTGACTGGCATGATACTCTTTCTGACAAACAAACACTTTCTCTCAGTAGGGTGTTTGACAACGACAATGATACACGGATCTGTTCGTGGAAAGCACATATTGTGACAATTGCCACATGTGAAGTGTGTTCCGTAGCCCGCATAATGCATTTGAATGCCACATCTTGGACAGAATGAATATTGTTGATTGAATTTGACAAGTGAATATCCATACCCCGCTATGTCACCAACTTCCGTCGCCAATTTCATCACATCACGAATTTTAATGGAAGTCACTTTGGGAGGATTTTTGAAGACAACTGCTATGTAGTGGCTCTTCTCGGTTGTACCCATATAGATGAGGAGAGTGTATCCAAACACTTTGACATCACTTTCAGTGAAAAACGGCGTTTTGTTTTCTTTCAATAGAATTTCGGAGTCGGAGTAGCCCACAAAAATCAACTCTTTGTGCGTGTTATTTAATGCGGAAATTAAAGAAGACATCTCTGAAGACTTTTCTGACTCGCGAATAGAGTCAAGACGCTCCATGTGACATTGAGTGAAATTCATTGGAATGAACATGGAGTTTGGTTCAATATTTTAATATTAAAATTGCTTTCCCAATTTTGCATCAAATAAATTAATTTGTTAATTTAAATAGAATTGTATATTACTAATTTATAATTTATTAATAATAAAAACACTTTCGGTATGACCATGTTTTTCGAAAATCGGTTTAACTTGTTCTACTTTGATTTTTTTTTTGTTTTCACAACACGAAAATAATTTTTAAAATGATATTTTTAACTAATATTATAGTTGTTTTGTTTTTCGAAGTTTTTAAAAGTCGATTTGGTTTCTGGTTGAAGTATTTGTAAATTCAAAAAGTAGACAAACCATACGATAGATAACAAATTTCCGTGACGTTTGTAATGATGCAAAAATACTTATTATTTAGTATTTTTAATAATTAAGTTTATTATAATTCCTCAACTATAAAAATTATTTATATAAAAGATAATTAATAACATTAAATTATAAACAAAATTATTTTTTTACTATCAATCAGTCTAGAACAAAATTGTGTTTCTAGACAAAAAATTTTGAGAAAAACAAATTCAACTGATTGTCATCTTTTAATAATTGAATTTTATAATTTATATAAGATTTATTATTTTAATGTTTTCTTATAATATTTATAATATTTATATAATATAATTATTACATACAAATTATTATAAATGATTAGTTGAACAACAACAAACACATTGTTTATCCTAATTGTTATTTTTTGAATGTTTTAAAGTTTTTTCTTCTTGGGTGTGTTGTTGGTCTTGTGTATAATAATTTTCCACAAAATGGAAAGAATCTATTTCCATTTCCACAGAAGAAATATCTGTTATTTTAATGTTATTTTCATTGATAGAATTAGAGAAGCAAAACCTCCCAATTGATTTGATATTCTTTCCAATCTCCACAGACAATTTATCATCTTTATACCCAAAGAAACAACACTCATCTAAATGTGTTACACTTTGAGGTATTTGTCCATTTCGTTTGCCATCTTCATTAGTAATTATTAAATATGGTTTCACATCTTTTCTTGTGAAGAAAACATTAATAAAATGAGTTTCTTTTGTTTCCAAAAGTTGCGACACTTCATAACTGACTGGAAACGAAATTTGACTCAAATGCTCTTGTCCTACAATAAATGTTGACAATTTCAAACACCCACTGAACGCACTTTTTGAGATGTTTTGAATGCTTTCGCCACACTTGAAACAAGTCAAATTCACACAATTTTTGAACGCATAACTCCCGATAAAGGTGACTGCTTCGGGAATGCTAATTGAATTCAAATTTATACAATTTTCAAAGGCGTGTCCACCAATACACTCCAAGTTCTTACCAATACAAATTTCACACAACGACGAGCAATTTAAAAATGAAAAATTTCCGATGGAAATAACAGCATTAGGCAATATTAACTTCTCAAGAGATCCCATCCCACAAAAGCCATAACTCTCTAATTTGGTGATGTTCTTTGGAATGTCAAAAGTTTTGAGATTAGAGCATTGCACATACGTCGAATTGAAAATTTCGTTGTCACACGTACTTTCTAAAATGACAACAGAAACAAGCGATGTACACCCAAGAAACACCCGCGGCTCAGTGTACACACACTTCGGAACAAACACATTTTTGAGCGACACACAACCAGAAAAGGCTTCGTGGCCAACATACGTGACTCCATTAGGAATGCACATCAAAGTCAGCGAAGAACATTCTGAAAATGCCTCATGCCCAATTGATTTTAAATTGACTGGGAGTCGAATTGTGTCGAGGGAATAACAATTTTTGAAACACAACGACTCAATTTGTGTTATTGTTGGCGGCAAGTCAATTGTTTTCAAATAGTGAAAATCACTGAAGCACTTTTCCCCAAGAATTTGGAAGAAATCGGGCACAGCGAAGGTATCAAATTCGTCAAAAGAATCGTTTTCGTGGTCTTTTCTTGCATTAAACGAGACTTTTTCTTTGTTATCTATTTGGATGACATTCACTATTTTAACACCAAACTTTTCAAGAATAGTTTTGTCTGATATTGTTACAAAAGCGTCAAATCCTTTTTTGTTATTACAACTAATGGACTTTAGTTTAGAGCAAAGTGAAAAAACGTTTGTGCCCAAATGAGTCAACGTTGATGGCAAAGTGATTGCCTCAACATCTTCTCCAAAACAACAATTTCCAATTTCTCGAACATTTCCTAAGTCTATTTTTTTAATTCCCTTATCAAAAAAGTTGTTACCTATTTTTGTTACGTTATTTGGAATGATATATTTCATGTTTTTCTTCCCAATGATCGGGCATTTGCCTCTAATTTCTATAGTACACGTATTAATGTGTTCTTCATTAATAAACTCTAATAACTCTGTTTCTTCTTCAGGAAGTGTTACAACGATTGTAACTATATGATACTTACATTTTTCTATAATTTTGGCTTCTTTTGCAGTCACTTTAAATGCAATTTTTCTGTTTATATTTGGAAGTTCAAATGATGTTAAAGAGGAACATCCAGTAATACTATTTTCTTCAAAAATCATCAAATTTTTTAAATCGAGTTTTTGGAGCAGCACACAATTAGCAAAACAACCACTTTGTATTTTCGTGATATTAAAAGTCTTAAAAACGTTTCTTAAGCATCGCATGTTCTTAAAAGTGTCTTTAGGTATTACATTAAAAAGTGGTGATAAGACCACTTCCTCCAAATTGCTCATTCCATAAAACATGTGTTGGTCCAATCGAGTTGTATCTTCGCCAATATACGCCACCTTAATTTTGTGTGCCTCTTTGCCTTCGTATTCATCAAAAGTCCCAAACCCATTTTCGTCGTCTTGGCAGAAAACAACTCGATACTTCAAATCTTTCAGATCGCAAACACTTTTGTGATGATCACCACTGTTTTCAGTGAATTTAAAACTGTTAATAGAAGAATCGTCGTGTGTTATATATGGATAAAATGGACTGAATACATTAACTTCCTCTTTATCAATAGAATGTCGCACCTTTCCATTTAAAGTTGGAACAACTAAATTGGTGAGGGAAGTGCACCCGTTAAATGTCATTTTTGTTAACACACACGTTTCATTAAACACCAATTCTTTCAATTTGTTACACATTGAAAATGCATTTTCTTTTACTTTAATAACAGATTGTGGGATACTCAAATTTTCCAAATTGTGGCAGTTAGCAAATGCAGATGATCCAATTGATGTTGGGGTGTCTGGAAGAATAACTTTTGTTATTTTCAAACACCCATCTAATAATCCATTTGAAATTTCTTTTATTTTTTTTGGTAGTGTTATTTCGAGTAATTCAGAGCAATTAGAAAACGCGTTATTTTTTATTGAAATGACATTGTCAGCTATTTTCATTGTTTTCATTTTACACTTACTAAACGCGTAGCACTCTATTTCTGTAATAAAAGTGGGTATAAAAACACATGTCGCCTCAATTTTATCTTCAAAACAATATTGTGGTATAGTTACTGCACCGGTTAGAACAAATTTTTTTAATGTATTTTCGCTCCTATTTATTCCAAAGTCAATGTAATTTGTTTCCAATGGTAATCCACACTTCTCTGTAGTTTCCATATTGGGTATCACCAAATCGTCTTTCTTCAACAACACGTTTCTCTCATATTCCATTATGTGTGTTGACTTTGTTCTTTTCGAGTGACCAGTTATAAAGTTGTTTGATTGAAATAGTGAGACACGACTTTCTGGCTCTGTTGGGACATTTTTAGAAATAACATTTTGCTTCGGTTTAACACTAGAATGATCTTTGAGTATAAATGTTGCTAGGCGTCTTGGTGACGTTTTCTTGTCAACGAACAATGAGTCGGTGCTATTCACCTTTTTCTTGATATCAATGCGCAGTATATCACTTTCAGAATGTATATGCTGAACAGTCATTGATGGAAACAATTTTTTGTTATGAGTTGAAATTGGGTTGTTTGTGTATTTATTTAAAATAGTTGAAAATTTTGAAGAGACTTGAATTACATTGAGATAATCACTTTCACTATTAAAGTACTTTGAAACGATAAACATTGAGTTTTGGTCCAAGTGACTTCTCATCATTTTGTATGAAGATTTAAAAAATAAAAGATTTTTAATCCAATTCACTCCTGTTTAAGAACTGCTTTTTAATTATGTGATGTTTTGGAACTTTTCAAATTGTTTTCTTTCGATGATACGTTGAATATATACTAATCAAATATTCAAACAGTTTATTCTAACTTTTTTAATTATTTAATATATTTTTTTCAATATTCCGATTGTTCTATTTCAAATATGACAATTTTTTATGTTGTTATTCTTTATTTATAAATAAAGATGGTAAAAACACCAAAAATTGGAACAAATAAACAGATTTTTAGTCATCATTTTATATTATATATTTTTGTTGTTTTTTAGACCCAACATAATTTTTTTTGTATAAGAAACAAGGAATTATTGAATATTTTTTATTTAAACTTATTACAACATTTGTTATGATAGTTTTGTTTTTCTTTTTATTTAAAACTTCTATTATATGTATATAAAAATATGTATATTAAACAACACAACATATATGCGACCATTTATTTCTTTATCTTTTTAATATCATTATTTTTTAAAACGAATAAAAATAGTCGAAGTGTACTGTTTGTTAAAGTTGTTTGTTTATCTGAAAAAACAATTTGATACTGAAATGATAAACACTTCTTATTGTATCTGTCAATTACAATTGAGAGATCAAACATATTATCAAATTTATGTTTTTAATGTTTACTGATAATATGTATAGATTGTTGGATTTTACATATAAAATATAACAACTTTAATACAAAAACTTCATTTATACTTTAACACAAAGCGCTGAAAATGGTATAATATTTACAATTGTCATAATTGTGATGGTATATAGGATTTTAAAATTTTAAACAACTTTCAATAAACAAAATATAATAACTTCTCAACTCAACAATATGTTACAATTTTTCTATGTTTTAATAGTAATTATTTACAAATCCTCTATATAAAATTTGTACATTAATATTAACATCAAGTAAAACGAATTAATATGTAACACGTAAATTGTTTTATTAACTTATGGATTTTTTAAAAATCAAATTCAGAACAAATGTACAAAAACAAGTCATAAAATAACATTATTCATTCAAGCAAAGACAAAAGAACCGTTGTACTCCTTTGTCTGGTGTATATGTTTGAGGCATAGTAAGTACATTATAAAGTGGGGGAATCACTTTTAAATAGCTTCGTAGTTTCGTTGCAAATTGTGTGCAAAATTGGTCATATTCTGCAGAGGTGTCGACTACCAATTCCGTGGCGCTTTCTATTTCCCTCATCAATAATTCTGAATGTCAATAATATGCAACAATTTATAATACAATAATAGTATATTATATTATAAATATTTTATCAAAAAGAACAAACCCATCACAGGAATTTTAATTTTGCGATCCTCAACATACAACGATAAGGTGTTGGCCTTTTTCCCTTCAAAAATTGCTTCAATTAAAGAGAATTTTTCAACGCAATTTCTTCCAACGCCTTCCCAATCACTCTTATATGTTTCATATGCATTTTTGACAACTGTATAAAGTATATATGAAGAATTGAAATCGCCTGACATCACTGACTCGTCCGCAGTGTCTACGAAAAATAATAAGGCTTTCTTCCTCTTTTGGGAACGCTCAATAACATTTTCAAATACTTTTTGAAGGGCAAACATGTTCTTAAAGTATTTCTCCAAATCACAAGTCTTCTCTGTGAAGTCGCCAAGACACAACTCTCTGAGTAACGCCTGTTGAAACTCAAAGAGTTGGTCGGAGAAGAACTTCGGAGGGAGTTCGATGAGTTGTCGCATTTTGCCGTCGAATTCGATGTCTTCGTTAATTGTCGACAAATCGACAGAAGCGTTTTGCGATGAGTCGAATATGAACATCATACTCTTCCGAGGACTTTTCATTGAGACACAGCGTGGACTTCTCTCTTTCGAATACACTTTACTATTTTTATCTTCGACTTTCTCTGTGATTTCTCGTGACTTCCTCCATGTGTTAAAGAATAGTTTGTCCTTTGATTTCTCCTTTTTAATAACTCGAGGAGTGTAGTACCTGTTTTTATCATTTTTGTCATCGGAGAGCCTTTTTGGACTTTCTTTAAGACTCTCGGAAATGTCGTCCAATTCATTTGGACTTTGTGGACATTTGGGCGACAGAAATCCTAACTCGTCACATTGAGGAATTTTGAGTGGTGGAATTTGTAAATTTAAATTGGCGAGTAAGTCCGACGAGCTCTTTGTTTTCTTTAATATCGTTCTTTTCTTTGGGGTGTATTTCTTCGGAGATTTTTGCTTGAAATAGTCTGTGAATGAGAACGACACACTCAACGAAGTAAGGCTTTGCGTATAATTTTCAGTCTTCTTGTTTTTCTTGAGACTTTTCTTCATCTCATCATTCATGAACTTTCCAAAGAAGTCGGAGAGTAATTGAGAATAGATAGCAACGTCTCTTAATTGTCCCATTTTGTCATGAACATCCTCTAATGCTTCCGCATCTTTCTTTTTCATATACAGTAAATTAAAAATTCCTTCATCGCCAAATATCTCTCTTAATAGAACAAACGCAGAGACTTTAAAATTGTCGTCGAAGTCAATAAATAGTGCATTAAACACCACACTGGGGTGGACCGACAAAATTGTGTTGTTTTCATCAAAGAGTGGTAAAAGCTCTCCGTTTGGATTAAACAAAGAATCGGCATTGAATGTAGCAACATATAAAAACGCAAGGCTTTTTTCGTCCAATGGTAATGGTGTTAATATCTTGTCTAACAATGTGACTTGCAAATGAAATTTTTTAATCCCCTTTAATAACACTTCTAAAATGTCTCTCTTAACTGGTGAAATCGAAAATATCTTCCACTTCACGATTTCATTGGGTGTTGTGTAAAAATTTGAAAGTGGGTCGAAAATAGATACGCTATCTTTTTTGAGTTCCGTTATTAAATCCCTCAAAGAATCCTCGGAAACTATCGCCGTGTTCTTATCGAAAAGAACTTGTGCGTACAATGACGTTGGAGTTTGTTCTTCAACTGTTATTGAATGGTACGACTGCTTCCGATATGACCGCGGCGATGCGTCTAATTTACTCATGAATTTTTAATTCCGATCATGAGTAAAAAATTAAAGAAGTTACTCATGTTTTTTATTGTCTTTAATTCGTTTAATTTCTTCAAAATGGTTACTTATAGTTTGTGGCTTGTTTTCAAAAATTTATATTGAAAGTATGAATGACAAAATAAAAATAAAATAATTACTTTTTAGTATTAGTATGGTTTCGATTAATAGATTTTTTTTGCCTACATTTTTTCGATTTGAAATGCTTTCGATATTTTTACACAACAAAAATTGCTATTAAAATTAGATATTTATAGTTTTTCTTAATATTTTTTTGGAGAAAAATAAAGTTTGTTTTTAATAACATGTTTTGACTATTGTATTGATTTCACTTTAATTTTTATTGAAAATGTTGATTAAAAAAAGAACTTTGATTCATTTCAAATTTCATTCATTTTTAATTTTTGGAAAACATCTTAAAAACATTCAAGAAGTTCAATCCAGACATCAAAAATTTAAACAATTATTAACATTTTAGTACTTTTAATTTGAAATTATTATTAATAAACTATACTATAGTTTTAGTAATTAATTATTAATTAGTTTTATTATTAAAAGTAAGAGTAATTAATGATATTTAAATTTGAAAATTAACGAAGTGAAATAATTGGAACTTACTGAGCAAGAGTTAAAAATTCAGCTCGAGAAATTTTACCATCTCTATTTTTGTCGACGTTTTTCATAAATGAGGAAATACTGCTTCCGTTTGGTGTGACTCCACACGCAGTCAGTAAACGTTCAACTTCTTTACCACTGATGTCCCCACTATGATCTTTATCAATCAAATCAAAAATAACTTCGAAGACCCCACGGAGTGTTTTGCAATCATATTTTTTCATTGTTTCAATAACCGTACAAAATTCTTGGAAATTGATTTTGCCCGAGTTGTCGGTGTCAGCCACACTGAATGCCATTTTTACGGAAGGTTGTTCGGGATCAACATTTATTTTCTTCATACATTTCTTGAACTCGAAAAATGTAATAAGACCACTGTGATCAATGTCAACTTCGTTAAATAATTTGCGCATTTCAAATTGCTTTGGATCGGCCATTTTGAAAGAATTTGTAGATTGAGGTATTTATACCATTGATTTGTAGTTTTGTTGGTTTTTAATTTATTATATAAATATTTTATTTAATGAAAATATTGTTATTGTTCAAATAACTCTTTAATTAAAACACAATGAAAATAAATTATTAAAATTTATCTTTTATTACACCCAATTATAAATTATTATATTTTATAAAACGAAAATAATAAATTATGATACTATTATAATGAACAATAAAAAATCAAAAAATCAAAACCAAAAAAAACTTTTTTATATTGTTCAAATTAAATTATTAATAAATTATATTATTTAATATTCATTCTCAGTAATAAAAAAAATTTTAATTAATTTAAAAATAAATAAATAAAAATATCAGTATTTATTATATACATATTGAAAAAAAACATGAATTTATTCAATGGATTAATCCGATATAAACTTATTTAAAACGAACCAACAAAAAAAAATGGAAACTTAATTTATTAAATAATAAATAAACTACAAACAAAACCACAAGCAATTAAATCTATTTAAAAATAAACAAAAATTATAAAAAGTAGTTTTATTAATTATAATACAACTAGTCATCAAAGTATCATATTTTCACAAAATTTCCAAAACTTGTTATTTTTTGGATTACCAAAAGAACTCAACAAAAGAATAATTCAAACTAGACAAAAGCTATTGAAACAACAAGAACAAGTTAGATGAGTTGTGAAACCAAAAGATTTATTTTTACTTATTATGCCAAATAAAACACTTTCTATAGTCGAAGAAAACTTGGAGAACTGGAAAAAATTTACCAAGAATGTCGAAGCCAAGCTTAGCTGAGTTGATAGCAATGCAAAAAGCGGGCACCCTCCCGAAACAATACACCGAGAAGCCGAAATTTCAATATGGTGTTGATATGTCAAATGGTACAAAAGGGACTCAACAACCAACACCACCACAACCTTCTCCTCCTCAACAACAACCACGCCAAGAACAAGGTTCTCAATTGGCTATGATGAACACTATAGAAACACCCCGAGACACCCCACAACCCACTCCTCAAGTACAACAACCAGTACAACAACAAGCACAACCTGTTCCACAACAACAAAGCGAACCACAACAAAGTGCACCCGCACCAAAAAAGCCGACTCTTGCCGAACTTATTGCAATGCAAAAGGCTGGAAATTTGCCAAAACAATTTACTCAGAAGGAAAAAATACCATATGGAGTCGACTTGTCCAATGGAGTACCAAAAAGCACACCAGTGGAACCACAAAATGCAGAACATAAGCCGAGTCTGACGGAACTGCTCGCTATGCAAAAAGCAGGAAAACTTCCCGACGAGTTCCAGAAACGTGGCGGTGCTGCCGAACGACCTGTTGAACAAAAAGAGAGTTTCATTCATCGAGAAGTTACGCCCATGGAAGCCGAAGTTGCGAAATGGACGAATTCGCGAGTATCTGCCGTGAAAGAAGAGAACTTATACTACAGCGAACGTGAGTTGGGGGTCATGCAAAACATGTTTGAGTTTTTCATGAAGAAAGCGCCCCAGATCTTGACGACGATGTTTTCGAATCGAGACAAGGCCGAAGAGTTAGCAGACGCAGTTCTGAATTTGACGTATGGGAAGCGACTTGCTATGGATTTTGTTTCTATGATGCTGAAAGAGGAATTTGCGACACATAAAGAAGCTCAGTCTTTGTTTAGAGAGAACACGAGTGCGACCAGAGTCGCCAAAAGTTTCTTAGGGAAAGTCGGGAGGAAGTATTTGTTAGACACATATAAGAAGTTTGTGTTGGACATCATCCACTCGGGCGTGTCCTTTGAAATTGATGACCACCGAGAAACAGACCCGGAGAAGCTGAAAGCAAATAAAGAAGCCCTTTTCGCAGCATGCCGGAAACTCTTCGACACGGTGATCAATTCATTCGACTTGTTGCCGCCCGGTGTTAAACTGTTGGCGCGAGTGTTCAATGAGTACGCCGCACAGTACTTTGGCGAGTTATCTGACGACGCGAGAAATAACTTGACGGGGTCGTTTATTATGCTTCGGTATGTCAATCCTGCGATCTTCTCTCCGGAGAAGTATGGGATCGTCGACGACCCAAAAGACATTTCGATGGGTGGGCGAAGAAATTTGATTTTGCTGTCCAAAGTGTTACAGAATCTTTCCAATGGAGTCAGATTTATACAAGAGAAAGAGCCGTATATGATGCCGTTGAATGCACTGTTAGACGAGTACTTAGACAAGTTCAAAAAGTACTTCAGGAAGATAGTGAATGTCGCGAAGAACTTCCCATTTGTGTTAGTAGTTGAAGATACAGCGATCACGGATATGAAGCCAATTGCGTTGTTACACAAAGAGTTGTGTGAACGAGCTGATGAGATAGTTGGTACCTCAGAAAATGAGATCTCACAGGAGTTCTGTAAGTACATGGTGTCCCTTGGAAACTATGGAGATAAGACTGGCAGTGCTGTTGACTTTAGAGCGGAGATGCAAATTGGACTGAAGAAGTTCCTTGTTGAGAACAAGTATGAAGCGGTCTATGCGTCGATCTACACTATGAAAGAAAACAACAATAAGACGGATTATATACTTGTGGTGACACTTTACACTATATTGATATTAACGACGGATTACTCTATTGTCGATGAGATCCACTGTTTTGATATTAAAACGGTCAATTCGATGATGAAGACTTCGGTGGTTATAACTAAAAAGGACGGGAAGAAAATAGAAGGAGAGACGATGCACGGGGATGGCATTATAGTTGCTATGTTACGCGCTTTTAAGTCTTGTTACAACGAAGGAGTCTACGACTTCACTGTGGAGTTACCGCCCCATCGGAAAGCAATAATCGAGAACGTGTTCAGTCTTCAATCGTTCAATAAGTGTGGAGGGTTCTCGGGTATTTACTATGGGAACTGCACATATGACAAAGTTCCTATTAACGAGTCTGTTGAGGCATTTATTGAGTCTTCTAAAGATGACGAGAAGTCGAAGGAATTGCTGTGTAATATGTTTAACACGATGGATCCAAACAACAAAAGTGACTCGTTGAGTTCCAAAGAGTTCCAGCCGGTCTTACGAGCTTTGAAATGCAACAAGTTCTTCACCAAATTGAAAGTTGAACAAACGCCATTGAATCAGTGCAAAGATGCATTAAAAGAGGTCTTTGAACAGAACGAAACGCTTGAAAGTGTGTCACTGAGAGACGTCCAAATTAATAGTGAATGGGAGGAACTCCTTGATATTTATTTGCAGAAGAACAAGATCCATCGGATCAAAGAAATCGACTTGGCGAACAATAAAATAGACGGGAATGCACTGAGGATCCTCGCTAAGATCATCTCGACCTTCCAAGTTGAAAGCGTCAATCTGTCGGGGTCTGTCTCTTCAGAGAAGTCGGTCTCTGCGTTCTTCCAGGAATTCGAAGAAATTGCAAATCAGAAGAAACGCCTTCCTTTGGAAAAGATCGACTTGACGGGTGCCAAGTTTGGGGCAGACGCTATGGAGTTCATGGTGACGAAGTTCTCACAAGTCTTCCCGAACATCAAAGAACTGATATTGGCTGATGCCACTGTACCTAAAGGGGCCACTTTAATTCCCGTCTTGAATTACTTAAACTTCTTAAATGTCGTTGACTTGTCTGGACTTGAAATATCAAAGAAGGCGGAGTGCGACTTACCGAAACTCCTTTTGCCATTAAACAGCTTGAAAGAACTTCACTTACGAAAGTCGGTGATACCTGGAAATGTCATGAAAGACGTGTTACTGAATATCAAAGGGACAGGTGTGGCACTGGACTTACAAGCAATGGATATGGACGAGGAGTGTGTGAACACGCTCTCAGAAACTATTAAACTACTTAAAAGCATCGTGTCGCTTGATATCAGTAAGACGAGTATTAAGGATAAGGGACTGTCTAAAATACTGGAAGGGTTAGTCGATAACACTGTTATTGAGACGTTGAATATATCGAATATCTATACGGGAGATGACACAGATAGTGTGATGAATTCATTGACGAAATACTTGAAGAAGACAACTAGTCTGAAACACTTGACTCTTGTCGGCGGGAGTAAAACAGAACAACAATTTGGATTAAATATGATCCCAATATTAAACGCACTTGTCAAGAACGATAATATAGTCTTCCTTGATATCCAATCACAGGGAATGGGAAATAAAGGAGCATTTGCTTTGGCAAATCTCTTGAAAATTACTAAGACTTTGCAGACACTAAAGTGGGACGAGAACCAAACCGGTATCTTCGGAATACACGCAATAGTCGATTCTATGAGAGTTAATACATCTGTAAAGGAATTACAGTTGCCAATTCTGGATTGCAGAGCACTACAAGTCCAAGGGAAGTTCGGTAATGGAAAGATCATTGGCGAACTTGTCAAGACAGTGCAGAAAAAGTCGGATAGCTAATTGTGAGAGTTTTTTAATAGTTTTAATAGTATTGAATAGATATTTTATTGAACTATTTTCAAATTATTAAGGTATTAAAAATCAATAACATTTTTTTATTTCTTTAAATAAAAAATGTTATTTCAGTTGATTTTTTTTCAAAAAATTAGAGTCATTTTTTTATGGTTGTTATTTATTAGTATTAAATTATTAGTCTGATATAATATAGTTATAAATCATTTTTATTAATATCATTAAAATATATTAATTATATTACTATCAAAAACTATTGAAATGAGTTGAAAAATGACTTTTGTTTTGAATTCTAATTAAATAAAAGAATGAAGAACTCAACTCAATTGATCCATGTCATATCCAAGTAATTTTAATCAAAATCCACAAATATCTTGGAGTACACCGCAAAATTTCCCACATCAATATCCAATTACTCAAACAACATGCCAATATCCTCAACAAGCATCATCTCAAGAATCAAATGACATGAAAGCAATCAAAGAACTTTATACTTATTTGAATCAACAAAACGCGTCTTTCTTTTCGTCTAATATTCCCGATTTTGTGGAGAAAATCAAACAATTTTACATTGTTGTATGTCAAGAAATCCATGACAATGGTAATACTATTAATCAACTTAAGCAAAGTGCAATTGATTATCCAAACGAAATAAATCGACTTAAAGAAGAAAACCAAAATAAAGACATAGACATAAAGCAACTCAATGACTCTTTAATTCAATTTCAAACGAACGATTTGACTCAAAGAGAAACAATAAAATCACTCGAAGATGATATGAAACAAAAAGACGACGAACTTGCAAGTGAGAAACGTAAGTTGGATTCCATTAAAATGTCTTTTTCTTCTTTTATGGCGTCGACTGAAAAGTACATTTCAAAACTCGAAAAAACGATTTCGGCTCTACGAACTGAATTGGCTGATGAACGAAATAAACAAGAAGAACGAAACTATGAAAACACTTCACAAAATGATTTGACACGGAAATTGGAAATGTTAACAACCCTCCTCAAAGTTAACGAACAAAAGAACACACTAAATCAGTCACAACAAACGCAAAGTATCAGCACTTTGATTAGCACAAAAGACTCTAAAATTACTGAATTGCAAAAGACTAATGAACAATTAACAAATTCTCTTCAGAGCTGTCAACAACATTTAAGTTGTGTTCAAGACGACAAAACACACCTAGAAAAGAAAGTTTCTCAACTCGAAACTGAACTTCAAAGTCTTAAAAATGCTCATCAAAAAGAAAAGAAAATTGAGACAAAAAACAACTCAAAAAGTGACTTAAAACAAGACCAAAACTCATCATCACAAGAAATCCAAATTCAAGACAACGCTGAAAGCCAAATTCAAACCCACAAACTCGCTGTCCCTCTTCTTCTCTTTCATAATGGCGGGAATTTTAATATCGATATAGACAATCAGAGTGTTACATTGTCAATCGAAAAGGGAAGTCAAGAACCTCTTTTATTTGATATTCCAACTCAAAGTGGAAAAGTCCGTTTAGAAGTTTCAAGTGACAAAATCGAGAACTTGAGAAGAGACAATTACGACTTGTATTACACAGTCTTCTTAAATGAACAGTTCAAAGACCAAAGTGTCCAACTCCAGATCTCTGTGTTGGATTTCAATAACACTTTAAACGTCCAAGCTAAAGAGAATTCCACATGGACCGTTGGAGACTTTGGGTTGAACATTGGAAACACAGGAAAGCGTGGGACCCTCTACCTTACAATTCAATTTGTGTGACCAATTGATTAATATATAAAAACGTTGTATTTGAAGAATAGTTTTATTTATAGAAATAAATTGAACAAAGAATAGTAACTTGAATTAGAAAGTAACTATAATTGAGTTGTTATTTTTGAGCGTCTCTCTGGGTTGTTATATTATTATACTCACGTTTACCTTCTTTATAAGTCGAAGTTGTATAGTCGACTTCATACACTATAAGTCGCTTATAAAAGTCTTCCTTTTCAAAGGCATTGTCACCAGGAAAATAGAGATAGAGTGTTTGTAAATTAGTGAAGAATGGACGAGTCTTATTAGTGAGAGGGAATGGATTATAGTGGAACTTTTTGAAGAGGTCTCCAAACTTTTTGCAGACCAAGGTTGTGTTGTACAACTCATCAAAGTCTTCAAAATATGTTGAAACGATCATCATGGAGTACCCATCTAATTTTGCCATAATAAAAAAATTAAGTTTCAGAGTTCTTCACACAAGGTATAACGCAAAACATCTAAAACACACAAATTAACAAGTAGAATAATAGCCCTCAAGCAATTTTACAACTTCCCCAATTTCAACTCTTTGATTCATGTCTTGTCGCCAACATTTACTGGCTATCTGGTAGATCTCGTCTTCCATATTCCCGGGCTTTTGCAAACGATTCCCGTTACTTACAAACTCTGCTATATTCCATGCGTATGGGAACATAGCGACTGGGTAAGCCTCACGCCACCCAAAGCACTCGAATAACGTTATTCCGAAGGAGTAGATATCTGCACTCTTTTTGTACTTCTCTTTCAATAAGATTTCAGGCGCCATATAAATAGGAGTACCAACGCCTTTAGTGAATGTCATATTAGTCATCAGCATATTAATGTTTCTGCTTGTCCCGAAGTCGGTCAGTTTAGCGTTAGCGATAAGGTTATATTCCAGTGACACTAATAAGATATTATCTGGTTTAACATCTCTGTGTAAGATCCCATTTGAGTGTAAATACTGAATTCCTCTTGAAGCATCTATACATATCTTAATCTTCATTTGTTTGGATATTTTGGTTTCACTCTCTTTGAGTATAAAATCCTTCAAGCTGCCATATTCAGCATATTCAGTGACTAAACAGAACTCGCTCTTAATCACACACGCACCATAAAAGTGGATGATATAGTCACATCGGAATTTGTCGAGCATCGACATCTCGTTCTCAAACTCACCAAGAAATTCTTGTGTGCTGTAGATCTCTTTCATCTTCTTGATCGCTACTAAACTCCCTCGAAATCTCCCTTTGTAGACAACACCAAACCCGCCTTCCCCTATTTTTTTCTCGCGAAGGATCTCGTCGGGGTCCAAATACGTCGAGACCTCCGTCTCAAACGTCAGTGGAAATTCAACAGAAAACGTCTCTCCACTTTTTAAGACCAAAATTGTCACATTAATGAAGTCGGCGATTTTGCAGGTGCATCTTGGCTTCACAAAAGCTTCGAACTCGCACGCTTCATCCTTTCGCAGTGTAATAATTTGGGGAAGTGTTTTGAGTTGGTACTTTATTGCTGTTGATTTGGTGACGATTTGAAGCTTAACAGTGAAAGCGTTTTTATTACCAAAACAGATCAACTCGCGGGTGTAATCCCCCACTTTAATATTCTCATCGTCGTCATTGAAACTCAATTTCTTCTTATTTGAAAATATCCCTGGCGATATGAAATTGTTGAAATTGACATTCGAACGACTCATCTTGAATACACACACACTCTTCTCGCGACGGTGAGTCTGGTACTCTTTAATTAAGTAATTCACTAACTTCAGAACAAAGAATAAAAGAATGGACACAACAACTAGAGTCAACAACACTACTAATAGGATGACCCACCACACTGCATGTGTCGCACATAACGTCCCCGACTCATCCACACTATACCAGAAACTACATTTGGTACATTTGGAGTCTTCTACTTTTAAACACTCGGACACGTTACTCATCAAGAGACATGTATGCGTCTTGTCGTTGTACACATCGAGTGGATCACAACTCGTACACACGACATTTTCTATACAAGTCTTACAAGAAGAGGAACACACTTGGCATTCTCTAGTAATGAGTATCATTCATTGTCACACAAAAAGTCGAACAAACCGATGACTCAAATAATACCCAGCAATACACAATAAACACCCCCGATCAGTTGTAATGTCACCAGCACACCCATACGTCCCATTCTTGGATTTACACTCATTGGTCTCACTCATCCAATAATCTTTATTACAACTAAGACATGACTTGTTATTCAAACACGTCTCACACTCTTCGGAACATAACTCACAGTCAAACCCAACTCGGAAATATCCATCTTTGCACTGCGCACATCCCCCATTGACAGAAAACGTTTTGCATTTCCCCTCTAAATTGCCATTTTGTTTACAAACCCCGTTCGAGACAAACATCCCCCCTGGACAGGTAAGACAAAAATTCTTTGCAATACAAGTGGTGCATTTTTCGTCACACGTTTCACATGTTAAATCCGGTGTGATGTAATACCCTTGTTTACAGGAAAGACACCCAATTTCACTTGGAATGCGACAGGAATCTTCTATTGGGTCTTGTGTGCAGGTTTTGGTTGTTGTCAAATTGTAGTTAGGAAAGCATTGCTTGCAGGAGTCGAGTGAACGGATATCACAATTCTCGAGAGGGGACATACACTTATCACCACTCGATATTTCAGACATTCCACAAAAGCAGAAATTCAATGAAATGGACGTGCACACACTCTCCACTATGCATTTCCCATTTTTCAATATCGTCTTCGCATCGCACTGCAAGCAACTTTCACTGTTACATTCAATGCAATCGGAAAACAGTGAACTGCATTCCACACACATTGAATCCTTGCCACAGTACTTTGGGTCACATGAAATTGCTGCAAAACTGGGGTTTAGTATCGTTGTCTTGTTTTGTAACACACAGGCCGTTCCATTGTACATATAATTGTGATCACACAAGTCACAATTGTCAAAGTAAGTGCACTCCGCGCAATTAGGAATGCAATTCCCGCACTTTCCCTGGATGAGAAAATAGCCAGGCAGACATTTAATACACTTGCTCAAGATATACGACGCACAACAATCTATTTCCGCACACGCCGATTTACCATTAAAAATGTAGACACCCGTATTCCTTTGACATAACTCACACGAATTCGAAATTTTACATTGAGAACACTTTAAACCGCATTTCTTGCAAGAGTCCGTCGCTACGTCGTAATAATAGGCGTTCCCACACATGTGGCATTTGCCATTTAAATACGTCTCGCAGTTCAAGAGCGAACATTTCCCTAACACGTCATTGTAAAGACATTCACACGTTCCTGAAGTCGTCATCGAATAATTGTCGTTGCACGACAAACACGTCGAAGCGAGGAGTGGAGCCGCACTTGTGTTATATGTCAGATACGAAACTATATGTAAATAGAATTATAATAAATATACCATACTTGTATAGTAACAACAAACCGTCACACGTTCTCACATTAGTCGTTGTCTTCCGAGTCGGGCGCGTGAGTAAAATCTGTTGGTAATTCTTTTGAAAAGAATAAACAGGCATTGTGTCCGAGACTTCATACACGACGACTTCCCCGTTGTTATTTAAAAATGTTGATAACTTGAATGGACCCCCCGAGAGAGATGTGTATTTCATGATCAAAGTTTCTTGGTTGAAGATTTGAATGACGTTGTTATAGTCAAATTTTTCGATGTTTATAAAATTGCCGATTTTGGTTTTGACTGAAATTGTGTACTGACTTGGCACGGTATGTATGGAGTAATTGCCATTGACCAAATCGAACACGTCGTAGTCGTCTGCAGTGTCTTTGTAAATCTCCTTCTTCAAATTTGCACGTGTTTTCCCGTCACTTGCGCACGTGGGTTTAAACCCGCTGCTTGGAAAGAAAAAGTAGATGAACGTGTTCTTCGCACACTCTTTAAACTCGACAAGACCGGCTTTGAGTGTTTGAAACTCGATTTGTGAAGGGTCTGCTGTTGAGAACAAATATCTGGGTAGACTTTCTGAAGGGTTCATTGTGATGAGGAAAAGTCCTTTAAAGACGACATTGGTGTGTTCGTTGTTTTCTTTATTCTCATTTGATGTATTTGGAGTGTCTGTGTTAATTATATCGCTCTCGTTCTCGTTCCTTTTGAGTGTCAAAAGAAATTTTTGTTCCTCGGAATTCATGTGTTTTGTGCTCATAATATTTCCTTTTAAAAATTCTTGTGTCTTTGCATTTTGCGATTTAAAAAAATCTTCAATAGCATCGCCCTTTTCTTTATTTTTAATACTTTTAATACTTTTAATAAGTTCGAGGTTATCAAACGATTTCTGATTTTTATCTTCAAGTTTTGTTATTTTCTTCTTTAAGTTGTTTGTGTGTTTTGTGTTCAAGACGTGTTGCGTAATATCGTCGTCTCTAACAACTTCCTCATCTTTGGAGACATATACTATTTTCACTTTCTCATTGCCGCTGTTTACAATTTCAAGAGGCAAATGTCTTGGGTTGAAATTGACTTGAAACATG
>NW_004191777.1:1000329-1013637 GCF_000330505.1 Entamoeba invadens IP1
CAAGATAACGTTTTTGTGATGTCGTTGATGTGACTTCGGAAGTGAAGTACTTTGTAATGACGATGTCGTTGTTCTTTTCGGTCACACCTTCTTGAAAAGAACAGGACAGTGCCTCAAAAAAGATCCCGTTGCTGTTCACGTCGCAGCACACTGAAAGAACTGCCGTGATACAGAAGAGCACCAACATAGTGTTTTTTTTGTTTTCTTAATTTCTTTGGAATTTTTTGGGATGTAAAAAGTATTTCACAACAATCGATTTTTTGTCCATATATTTTATTGTAGTTTTTGAGTTTAATATCTTAAAGCATTCCACTTTAATTTGATAATATTTTGTTCTTTATTGTATTACATGATTGATTTATTGATTTGAAAATGGCAAAATGATGTTTTATTCACCGAACAATACAACTTAGTATTTTATTCATTTGAGACTAAAAAACAAAATAATTGGATACCTTTTGAGAGGAGTTGTCTGCTGTATAGCGGGAAGTATGTTTTATTTCGCTTATTGGTTTATTAAGGGATTCATAAAAAATAATCGAAGTGTCGACCCCGGAGTGCAAAACTTCGGGGAAACAGATTTTTTTATTTTTTCTGATACTATTAAAAATAGAAAGTGTATTGAATTGTGGGGTTTTTATTTTTTTTTTCTTTTTAATGGGTTTTTAGTTGCTTGTACTATAATTTGTTATAATTTTTTTTATTTAAATTAGATATAAATTATTGTAATGCATATTTGAGAAGGACAATTAATATAATATTGTCACTTTATTATATTTTTATTATTTTACTTCTTCCTATTTGGTTTGAATAAATAAAAATAATTGCGATTTTGAGAAGTTGTACTTCGATTGTAAATTAGATGGTTATCTAATAACAAATAATAATCCAATTTACCAATAATTGATAATTAAAAATGATTATTTTTTTAAACGCTGATTTTCTATTAAAAGAATGTTAACTTCCACACTTATTATCAAAAACAATATAAAATGATTGGAATTTTTTATTATGATTAAAAAGTATTCAATGTATTGTAATTTATATCATAAAATATGGTATAAATAATTTTTCAAAATTAAAAAATGAAAGTGGAATAACAAAATTATTAAACTTCATTATTTTCATCATTTTTAAAATAAAGTATAATTTTAATAATATTATATAATAAGTAAACTATATTTTTTTTACAATACCAAAAAAACGTATCATAACATGTAATTAAAACAATTAAAATAATTTATTATTATTTTTTTTAAAAAAATATAAATTGTTTATAAAAATTATAATACACATTATTAATGAAATCTCCATAATTTAAAATTTAAAAATTTAACTAAATTTAACAATATCACTAATAAATTAATTAAAGCAATGAAGTCAACATAGCGATTCTGAATCTATATAATGATGGTTTACATGCATGGACTGAGCTTTCTTTTTATAAAAATCATTTACCATAGTATTAACCAATTTATAACATAACCATCAAAAAACAAAATTATAAGAAAACAATAAATATAATTAAACTTCCACAAGTTGTAAATAACCTCGTTGTGTTGGTATTTCGATATTAAGCACTTTGACAAGAACTGAACTTATTGACACGGTCACTACAGCCAAGAATGACAATCCAAGAACAAGAAAAGAACACACAATTGAAGAGACGATGGAGTGGTATTCATTTTCTTCTGAGTCAATAGTGCAAGTATTACACAACTCAAACATTTGAGTTGAAGGCACAAACTGTTGTTCACACTGACACATCAAGTACTTATTGTGTTGGTCGACAGTTGTATCGATACAGCACTCGTTCTATTTGTTAAACTTTATTATTATAATACATATACCATATATTATATATTATAATATATATACTATATTATTATCTATTTTATTTACTCAACAAACTGTCTTCTCAAATTGTCGCTTCTCCTGTTCTGAATTAAACGTAAAAGTCCCATAAATTGGGCAAAGCATTAAAATGAAAAAAATTGCTCCCAATATGAAGAATACAACGACGGCAATATTGATAACATAGATCACTTTGTTGTTAATAAATTTCTCTTTTAAAAGGTGGAGAGCCCCAATGAAGAGTGAGACCGCAAAACACCCGCCAATAACAGCAAGAGCCAATCCAAAGTACACTTCGCCAAATAATTTATTTCGCGATGGTGACACTACTGTCGATAGATATTTCGTTAAATAACAGCCAAACCCGACTCCTCCAAAGAAACAGATCTTTTTGTCATATTACAGAAGACGATATAAGTCGATTCTATTATTTAATAATAAAATATTAACAAACGGCTATGAGCATACCAAGAACAACATAGAACACACTGGCGACTAAACGAAAGACGTTGAACCGTGAAATCATCGGTGTATGTTTGAAGAGCGATTTGGAGTTTTGTTTTGAATTAATGTGTTGTCTTTCCTAAAAGTTATGTTGGAATGTCGAAAACTAGCATTTTACTATAGTATTCTAGTTAATAATAAGAACATTTACTAGAGAAAAGTACAAAAATGATATTAAAATAGAACATATAGGTATAATAATTTATAATATATTTTACCTGAGGTTTAAGGAAAGTTTGTCCAATTATAAGTAACTATTTTGTAACTAGAAGTTTGTTTCTGTAGAAACTATTTTTACATAATGTCTTTTTGTAATTTAGTTATTAGTATGTAGTTTGTTCATTCATTAAATTATAATAAAACTGAAAATATTAAAAAAATAATAAAATGGAAAGGAGTAATTTATTTACTTTGATAATCAAAGTTTTTTATAATAAACAACTGAATGAATTCTATTGTTTATGAAATTTAAAATTGTATACTTTGATGTGACTACACTTTATAAATCGTATTATGACATAAATGAATTCGTTTTGTCAAACTATTGCAAATCGTTTTGGTTACTAAAATTGATTTATTTTGGATTCGGAGATATAACTTTCTCAAATAGGAACTTATGGACTTTGTGAATCTGGTTGTTGTAATAAAAAGATCATGAGTTTAAAAAATAATAAAAAAATGGATAAAAAACTTATTTTTCATTTTTAATAATTGTTATTAACTTTTGCATAAATAATAAACCGGTTTTTCTTTTTTTAAAACTGCTTATTTTTCCACTTTTAATAGTATAAATTTATAAATTATAATTAAATGATAAACTGTATATTTGAATATATTATTTTCCACTGAATAGTACGATTATAATTAATAACTGATATCTCTGGTAAATTACCAGTAAAGTCAATATTATTAGAATTATAGTGTGTGTTATGTTGTTGGAATTATATTTTTATTATTAAAATATTAATAAAAACCAGTTAAAGTAATGGAAGTTTTTTTTATTCGAAAAATAATTATAGAAAACTTGAAAGAATAAACTTTATTATGATTATTGAATAATAATGTTTATAATTAAATAATTTGTCTCTTAAAATTATTTGGTCAATAAAAATGGCTTTTATTTGTGTGTAAAAACGGGCATTTGGTCAAAATTTCGTGAATTTGTGTAATTATTGTTTATTTTTGTTTCCCGAAATATTAAATATCATGTTATCCAAGATAACTAATGAAGACCAACTTATTTTATATATTATAAAAAGTTTACCCATTCAATCTAATTTTTTCACAAAATAGATTGATTTCTATTAATCAAGTTACTGTAACTTGGTTTGGTTATGTTTTAACTATAAAAGTGAATAATTTGATTCTAGAGTTATTTAATATTCTAGTAACAAATCTATATTTTTTATATATTTTTTTTAAATACCAAAAACTAACTAATTTGTTCGTTAAAAAAACAAAATTATCATGATAAATTACAATAAAATAACTATAATAAAATTCATGTAATTTTTTTTATTGTACCCATTTTTAATAAAAAAAAATATCAAAATCACAATCACTCAATCAATCAGTCCAGTGGTAATGGATGATATCTCAATCTTGACTCATTCATTCCCTTTTCTTCTCTTACTCACTTGTCTGGCTACTTCGCAAAGTTGTTGGCACCTTAACAATTCTTCTTTGCTCTACACTTCAAGCGGAAATTGTGGCAATGAGAAACTCTGTGGGATCAACGTCCGTCGAGACAATGATTTAACCTTCGACCTCACAACATGTTTCGATGGTGTTCTGACAATCGACCCACAAAACTTAACAGCGGACATCCTTTATTTGTACTTTGCGCAAGTCACCGCAGTGAATCAAGTCAACTTTTTTCATTATGCTAATCAGAGTCTTTTAATGAAATTCAACAACGTGGACTATTTAATGCGCGCTAACATTTATAGAACAACAGAGATGTTTAAAGAGTCGGAAACCATTGCAGTGTCACAAACACCAATTCACGTGTTTCTAACACACAACTTCTTCACGGACATTTCTTACGTCTCGTTAATACGACCGTACATATTAATAGACTGCGACGACGAATTTGTGAGAGAAGACGGAGATGAGAAGACAATCATATTTAGAGATACTTATTATTATCTTCCTAACTGTTCGTATGCGTTCAGTTCATACTTGAGGTTTTGGGATATCTCGGTGTATGCACTTAGAGATATCTTTGTGTTGTGCTCCGTTGGTGAATATCGACGGTTTGCATTGTGTCGAAATATCGACAAGGAGGATTTAATCAATTTTAAAGACTGCTCGTGCTCGATCAAGTCGAACTATTCGACTGCAGTTGTCGAACATTTGAACTTCAATTTTCCCGATTGCTTCTTCCAGAGCGAGCACTTCAACTTAACAATTTTCGACTATCAACAACTTGTGGTTTTTAAAGGAAACGATGCGACCCATTGGAGGAGTTTTAATATCAAAAAGCGCACGGAAACGTTACAAATCGAAACGAACAGTGAAATCGTGTTGAGTGAAAATGTGACTCTTCCAACAACTCAAGTCGTCTTTATTGGCAATTTTTTGTTTTCTAATTTGACAATCGAAAAGACAGAAAGTGGGCGTTCACATCATTTGGGCAATTTCAGTGCGAGTACAATAACATTAATTGGATTTGACGACAACGACATTCTGTTTTTTGGCAGTTCGAAGGATCCAAGTGTCTCGTACGATGGAATTAAAGTTGCTTGTGAATTTCTCGAGGAGTCGCGATTTGTGTTAGAAACTTCTTCGATAGGATGTGAGTGTATTTTCAATGGAGTATACAGTTACGAGGACTGTGAGAAGGTGGGGGAGGTAGAGAGTCACCACACATTAATTTTGGAAGAGAATGTCGTGTACAATCGAATTGCCAATTTCAGAGAAATCATCTTCAAGAATGGAGCAACACTCAATGAAAATGTTGAATGTAAAGTGTGTAAAATTAAAGGGAAAGTTGTTATAAAATCCAATTTTCTTTGTGATGAAATGGAAGTTGCGGCTAACAGTGAAGTGACAATACATGGATCTTTGACAACGAAAATTGTCACTGTGAGTGGAGACGCAAATTTCATATTTTTTACTTACAACATTTTGAATATCGAGAAGCTTATTTTGAACGCAAATTTGAGAGTTTCTGGAAATTCAATGAAAATCGGGGAGCTTCAAAATATGAAGGCAAATACATTGCAAAACAACTTAGAAATCTTCGCATTGAAAATTGTGTTGAACGAGGTGTTGTCACTAAGCACGAAGAACGACATTTATATTGGATTGAGTGAAGGAGAACACAATATCAATTTGAATGCCAATTCTGCGACTTTATGTAACGAAATTGTCAAATTAGGAGATGTTGCTGTGACACGAGGAATATATGTAGATAACGTGAGTCAGCTTTCTATTGTGTCAATATCCAAAATACCAAGCGAGTTCTTATTACTATCACAACCAACAGAAAATCCGCTTATAATTACACAAGTACCAACGTTGAATGGTGTCAATGGAGTTTATTTAACAATTAATAAATACCGCAAATTGGTATTCTCAGAGAGTGAACATGTCGATTATGTTTACAACAACCAAATTGTTTCTATTGGGAAACCCACACAATACTTCGATTTTCCTTTTCGTGAAGAAAAGACGTGTAAACCCATCATGCAAAACGAGCAAATGATGTATATCGATGAAGACGGAAATGTTGATTATTCGTGTTGGCCGTCAGTCAAAAACACGCACACCATTTTAGAAATAAATACGACAATGAACTACATGATGTCAAGTGAAGAGAATTACAACCAAATCAACGTCAAAGAAACTTTTAAGTTGGTTTCATCGAACAAAGAATTGTCGCTCGTATTTTACAACGACAAAAGTGTTACTGTCGAGGGAGATGGAAACATAATTCAAACTACTCAAAGTGGCGTTTCTGAGAATTCGTTAAATGAAATTTACATTGTTGGTAGCGCAATTTTGATGTCAGACAAGTCACTTGGGATGGACTTTGAAAACAACACTATTGTTATTTCAAAAAGTGGTAAATGTGCTATCATGTTGTTTAGCTCAACTCAACAAACATGTGTTAAGTGTCGTTTTACAAGCACTGAATCTTCCATTTGCCAAATCGTTCAGCACAATGACATTAATTGTATACACGCTGGAAGTTCTGGTGGGTGTGAACTATGTAACGACGGGTTTTATTATGATGTAACAACGCAAATATGTCTTTCATGTGTGCCTCATTGCAAAAATTGCAATGATGCAAAAACATGTGTTGTTTGTGATGACACTTACGAGGTACAAAATGGAACATGTGTCTTAAATGAAAACTGTTTACTCTTCTCAAATCAAAAGTGTTTGAAATGTCCCTCTAAGTCATCGGTCAATCCACAAAGAACACGGTGTAATGAAAGTTGTGGTTCTGGGTGTTTGTCGTGTTATGGGAATGAGTGTCAAATTTGTTCAACGAGTGAAAAGTACATTAAAAGTTCTTTAGGTTGTTCGCTTGTCTCATCTTCCGCGTTTTTATCCAATTTGATTGTTGAGAGTTGTGAGCCTGGATATTATACTACATATCAAACAACGTGTGAGAAGTGTCCAGAACACTGTTTGTCGTGTTATTTCGATTTTTTGTTAAACGACATTTCTTGTACGTATTGTGAATCTAATTATATTTTATCACAAAGAATTTGTGTGTTATTAAACACAACTTATTGTACATCGTCTCGTCTTTCTAAGTGTGTTTCTTGCTCTTCCAAGTATTATTTGAATGCACAAACTGGCATTTGTGTCTCATGTGGCACTCATTGTAATTCATGTGATAACCTTGGGAATTGTATTTCATGTGAGTTGAACTCTTATTTGACTGTTTCGACGTATTTAGGAGGAAAGGATTACTGTGATACACAGCCAGTCACTGGTTGTGCGAAATACACAAATGGGAAATGTACCCGGTGTAATCCACGATTCTATTTGGACACTTACAAATGCTATGAATGTTCCACAAATTGTGTGAACTGTATTAAACCCGAAGACGGGCAACTTTTTGGCACGTGTTATACTTGTGAAAACGGCTTCTTACTTGAAAACAATCGATGCAAATCTTCAGTTAACGAGTCCCCCCACTGCGCATTAGCTTTAATGAACGATATAAGTCATTGTGTTGTCTGTGAAACAGACCACTTTCTCTTGAATGGGTCATGTCTTTCGTGTTCCAGTTTTTGTTCGAAGTGTTTGAGTGATTTGGAGTGTTTAAAATGCTTCACCAATTATTTTGTCAATGAGACGTATTCATGTGAGAAGACAACACACTTAAAAGGATGTGCCGTTATTGGTAATTATGGGTGTGAAATGTGTGACGATGGATATTCCCTCATTAACAACACGCGGTGTGTTCCATGCGTGTCCATTGCTGAACATTGTGCGGTGTGTGATAAATATTCGTATCGGTGTAAAAAGTGTCAGACCAGTTTCTATCTCTCAGAAAGTAAATGTGTGAACTACTCGAATGTCGCTTTCTGTGTTGAAACAAATGGCGAATTTTGTACTAAATGTTCTTTTTGGCATAAAGTGAGTTCTGAACAGCTCAATCAATGCGAGAATAGTCCAGTGTGGTGGGTCATTTTATTTATAGTTATCACAGACATCATATTTATCACATCCGTCTCATTACTTGCTGCATTTGTTCTTAACAAATCGATTCAAAAAGTCGTTCAAATGACTCGGAATATGACTGTTCCCGAAAACATGGTGATTTTCGATGCTACAAAAACAAACGAGAAATGGAACTTCTTTAAACGCAGTTCGGTGGGGGTGAACACCCTACTCTTGACGTTTGGAAGTGACAACAAACCCATTCCAGTCAATGAATTTTCAAAGCAAAGCATTTCATTTGGCAATTTGAAAGGCCGCCACACAGTGATCATCTCGATCGTGTCAGAGATGATCACCACAAAGAAGTACGAAATCCTTTCTACGCCCAACAAAGTTGTTTTAAAGCGACGAGAAGGGTGCAAAGTCGAAATATCAATTAAGCCACTTTGCTCGACACATATTCAAGACAAACTGCAAATTGTCGTTGACGACGCGTTTAACGGGAAACGAACAATTGAAACAGTGAGCATGGAAATCGTGACGGAAGTAACAACAAGTCTCGACTATTCAGAAGTCAAAGAAGAGAGTTATTTGGGTGCTGGTGGGTTTGGGATTGTATATAAAGGGACATTTTTGTGCAATACCGTTGCAATCAAAAGGATGAAAGAGCACACAATGTTGCTTGACAAAATCGACGAATTTGAGAAGGAAGTTGCGATGTTGGACAAATTCAGGAACGCGTATATAGTGCACTTCTATGGTGCTGTTTTTGTCCCGACAAAAATTTGCATTGTCACCGAATACGCCGATTTTGGGAGTCTCCACTCGGTCATGGAGAACAGGAAGAAGTCGCCTATAACAAACAAAATGAAGACAAAGATCTGTTTAGACGCTTCAAAAGGGATTTTGTATTTACACATTAATGGGATCTTACATCGAGACATAAAGCCAGATAACATCCTCATTTTCTCGTTAGAAGAGAACGTCACTGCAAACGGCAAACTGACGGACTTTGGATCGAGTCGAAATATCAACAGTTTGATGGAAAATATGACATTCACTAAAGGCGTTGGTACTCCTATTTATATGGCCCCCGAAGTACTTCTTGGGTTCAAATACAAAACACCTGCTGATGTGTATTCGTTTGGAGTGAGTATGTACGAGTGTTTCATATGGCAAAGACCATTTTTAGATAAAGGATTTAAGTATCCATGGAACATAATAAAATATGTTACCAGTGGTGAACGTCTTCCACGAACGGAAACTATAGACATTGCGACGTACGATTTGATCAATGACTTGTGGAAGCAAAGTGCTTTAGAACGATCCGAGATGAAAGAAGTTGTCGAGAGACTTGAGAAGATGTTTCTAACGATGTAATTCACTGTTTTTACTGTTACTATAATGTCAAAGCAAAATCAATTAAATGTCACTTGACCAATACAAAGCAACGTTTGGCCCATTCTCTTCATATCGCTGTTTATCAACGAAGAGATTGAACGTGGAAAGGCGGGAATAGACTTTTGCTCCTGCGCAAATGTCGTTATATGGTCGTTCACTTTTAGACACATGAACGTGCGCGGTGACGTTCTCATGAGAAGAAATCATTGTTTGCAGTTTTTGAGTCAATCCGTGCATATTGGCATTTCCTCCACACAACATTATATTGTTGTATAACTTCGGTCTGTCTTCCTCTTTGTTTTTCATGATAAGGGCAATCACTTCGTCTGAAACACCTTTCCCTTCTTTGGAGGCGATTTTGGGGTCAAATAGAATTTCTGGCGCTTGAAGTCTCTCATCGCCAAATGCAATTTTACTGTTGTCGGGGAGAACAAACTCAACTTGAATGTGTTTTTGGTACTTCCCTTCTTTCTCTTCAAAGCCACAGATATCTCGTTTAATGTCGTGGGCTATTTTCAACGCAGTAAAATCGGACAAATCGGGTACTTTATCTTTGTTCACGTTCACTATAAACTTAGTAATGTCTTGAGCACCTATATCAAGCTTCTTTACATAGTCCTTGTTTCCTTTTTGGTCACAGAACGTCGCAATTTCCGTACATGAATCGCCAGAGTCAATCACAGTAACATTGGGACTTTGAGACAAAAAGATTGGCATATAAATCGACTTATCAAAAGCCACAGCATTGATCTTTTCTTGTTCAAACAACAGTTCTGAAACAAATTTTCTCTGAGAAAGTGGAACACCTAAATGTTCGGGGAAAAAGAAGTTATTCATCTCTGGGCAAATACACATCTCATGACAACATATATGATTGATCAGTTCAGAAATATCATCTTTGTTTGCAAAAATTCCACTTTTTAGAGGGACTGTTATATCTAGAATCGAACTTTTTGAAAGTGCAACGTCACCAAACCAAATTCCACGATTGGTTTGCAAATCAAGAGCACAGAGAACATTTCTATTGGGGTTCATACGGCCTATAACTGTCGGCATTGAAAAAAGTTCATTGTGATAATCAGTGAAGACGGAAGAGTATGCCCCAAAGTCAATAATAATTGTTGATGGTCCTACAGTCATTATGTTTTAAAAGTAATATTTGATAATTATTAAATGTTTAATCCAAAAATAATTATTAATTAAATGTTTAACCAAATTGATTTGGCAAACCAATAAATACAATAAAAATAATTATAATATATAGTTATAGTTTTCGATATTGTAAACAATGTTGTGAGGAATTTACTTGTTTTTTCATTAAATCAAATCATTTAAAACATTCATGATCTTATTAATACATTTAACTTAAATTTATAATAAAAATAATAATAAAACATAATGTTATTTTTTAAAAATTTTTTATGTTGGGAATTAAAAAAAAATATAAAAATTTCATTTTAATATTAATTAGTAATAAATAATAAAATTATAACAAAAGGAATAATACAAATTACCATGATAAAAAAATATTCACATTTTATTACCAACTTTTTTAATAATAGTTACTATATACAGATAGTAGAAAATTTGGGTGTCAAGAATAAATTGGGTGTCAGATTGATTTTGAGTTATTTAATGGTTTTTCATATTTTTTTTTGGCAGGGGGAAATAAAAAAAAAAGAAACCCATTATTTTACATTAACTAATCCCTAATTTATTTGACACCCAATTTATTCCTGACACCCTATTTTTCTACTATCTGTAAAAGATTATATATTTTGTATAGTATTATTTAATTATATATAAATAATATTAATATATAATATATAAAGTCTGTTTTCTATTTAACGATATTGGGTTTTTACTATGAATGATAATAACAGTATTATAATTTATAATAAAAATAAAGTGGTTTTTCTAAAAAATGGTTTGTATTTTATTTTTTTGTTCTTTTTTTAAAAATATGTGTTAAAAATAACAAAAAACAAAATGGCTAAACAACTGAAAAAATTATAAAGCCGAAACGAAGAATAGGTTGGCGTTGAAATGTGAATACAAAGAAATAAACTATGTCAACCGGGTTATTCGAAATGAATAAAATGTCATGTTAGATGGAGCAGACACGTCAAATTATCATTTGGGTCAAATTGAAAACGACAACAAGTGATTTGGAAAAAAGTCAATGCCCAGGATTTGTTTACCATTAGTTTTAATTAATGACAATTTTATTAATAGTTAATGGTTTTTAATTAGCGATATTGGGTATAGTAAATAATGGTTTAATATTTTCGGTCTAGTTCTCTTCTTTGTTATATTTTTAAAATATCGCTAAATAGAAAACAGACTTTAGTTTGAATTGATATTAAAAAATGAATGTTGGATAATTGTAAATTAATTGTACTGAACAACAAATGTACTAATTATTCAATTTATTAGTTTAATTTGAATGCATACACAAACAATGTATAGTATGTTACATAAACTAATACTAAATTAACAAATTATAATATTTATTTAGTATTTTAAAAAATATATATTATGGGACTTTATAAAAGTAATATATAATTGAATAATTTTTTTTATTATTAATTATAACAAAAAATTTTTATCCATATTATATTTATTATATAACTCTTTCTTAATTTACACAATCAATTAATTACAAATATTGAGAGATATTAGCCAAATAACATCCATTAAAAGGGCAATATGGTTCAAGATATATATTTGGTGCGATTAGATGACAATATATAATAGATGTTGACCCGTACCTTAATAGTCTTCCATTTTGTAGTAAGGTGAAGCCACTTGGTATGTGTTCGATGGTCATTTCCTCTTCTGAAAACGCGAAGTCGAAGTCGAAAGTGTTGAACCCAGGCCAGAAAGAAAAGTTTTGTGGAAAGGAGATGTGACTTTTGATACTGAAAATTGCAACATCACGTGGTGCTCTGTTCATGACCTGAAATATTGTAGAAGAAGAAAAAGAAATGTTGTCGGCTTGAATAGAAAAGACACCGTCTACTATCATCCATCCAGAGAACTCTAAAGTACCCGTTTTGATACCAAACAATTGAAGACTATCATGGAGAGTCACTACACTCCCAGATAAAATTTGTGTTAATTTAGAAACATTGAAGGAGGCTCCACTAGTAATATCTATATTACAGAACCGTCCAAGTAACATGGATTCACAAAATAACGAAGAATTTCCTTTGAGTGTGATTTGACTATACTTTGCAGTAAACTCGTTGGCGCAAGTGAGGTTGGAAGAACCAGACAATGTCAAAGATCCCGTGTTGTGAATGTTTACTTTATTAACTTCGGCTGTTGCGTCGTCTGCAAGGAAGCAACTACTGCTAGTGATCAAATTAAGATTATTATGAACTTTGAGTCTTGACGAATTTTGAAGAGTGATTTGCGAAAAAATGAGATCAATTCCCAATGCCTCAACATTTGCTGTATTTAGAATATTTAATATTCCATTTCCAGTTAATATAATGCCACCTTCTGAATTAAAATAAGAGTTTCCTGATACACTCAAACCACTTTTCTGGTTCAAAATTACTAACTTTTTTACTATAAAATTTGTCGAGTCTGAAAGTTCAAAATTTGAATTGAAAACAGCCATTGAGAGAAAGACCAAAATGTGTGAAGTGTTGTGAGTAGAAATAGACGTCGTGTTAAACAGCACTTGTGTACTAAACGTTGTGTTTGAGTTGTTTTGAAAACTAAAAACAGAACTATATGAAAACAATTTGTCAACAAGACACTCTTCAGTCAAAACGACACTTTCGTTAATAACCTGAGACGTTTTGGGACACGAAGAAAGTGTTCTTGTCAACAGAACGATAAAGAGTAAAGTTGGCATTGTGATTAAAGATTTGTTGGTAATCAATTTTGTTGATTTACGATAACAAAACCCCA
>NW_004191777.1:1013737-1020723 GCF_000330505.1 Entamoeba invadens IP1
AAAATGTAGTATATATATAGTTTAAATACCATTAAAATATATCAATGTCAATATTATTATCATAACATTGTTTTATTCAAATAACAAATAATAGTTTGAATTTATATTAAAATTATAGTAATAAAACAAAAGAAAGACAATTATTTTTTAATTAGAAAAATAAAAATATAATATCAACCACATTTTGAATTAGATATTATTATATTTAAACTATATCTTTATAAAATCGGATTTCTAAAAATAAAAACTATGAATTGACTTTTTGTAACTCAACTCATTTTTCGATAATTTTTTTTTAACTTCACAATCCCGAAAAGGATTTTTTCAAATTTAAAATAAATTAATTTTAATAATTTAAAGAGCAAAACACATTTTATTTTTTTTAATTAAAATAAAACAAGAAATTGTCTATTTAAATATTTATTTAAGATGGTAAAGATTGGTTTAAAACAGAATGTCCAAAAAAATTAAGATAAGTCCCAAGTTAAGTGTTTAGACTAATACTCCCGTTTTTATAGATATTTTAAATTGTAATATAAAAAACAAAATGATAATTTGGGAAAAATCATTTTTTTGGACACTCTGTTTAAAAGTCTGTTAATGTTATATAGTACAAATAGCAATAATTTTGGTTATACAAAAGGTATCAGCTAAAAATTAAAAAACCTGAAACAATGTGATGGATTATCAAAATGTTTTTTTCAAAATATATCATTTCTTATTGTTAAAAAGATCCCAGATAACGATAAAAGATATTTGTACTTACGTTTGTTCCATATTAAAAACTTAAGTTGCTCTTGAATAATAGTTGACCAAACTTATCACAAATAAAATTGTAAATGTTCATGCCAAGTATAATTTGTTACTAAAATTAATTAATTATTATAATATCATAGTGTAACAGTTCAGACATACAAATAATTTTTTATATATGTGATTCCATTTACTATACTAATAAGATTTGTCCACAAAGACAAATTAATATGGCTTGATTATTGAATCGATAATTTGTAATCAATCAAAGTTAATAATTAAAACCATTATTACTAGTTAATTGTTTGTCCATATTTTCTCAATATTCTTTTGAATTAATAATTATTATATAATAGTAAATAAAACAATAAATTATAGATTACAACATTATTGCATAAAAAAACAATATACTATACGACCGTAATAAATTAACTAAAACAACTAATAAATAAAATCCATTCCAAAAATTCAGAAAAAACGACATTTCTGTTCAAAAATGAAATCAAGTAAACTTGAAAAGGTATGCTTTTGTTTCTTATTGCACTCTCAGTTTACAGTCATACAGTCCAACTTAATAATGTTGATGCTGTGAAGAATGTTATTTTAAAAGACCAACCTATGTACAACGATGAGGTAACACCCACTGTTGACAAAACAAAAATATATCACAGCTACAATTGTAAGACTAAAGTTGTCGTGACAGACATAACAGACACTTCTGTGGCGCAGTGCGTTGATAACGGCGTTTTCGACTTTTCAAGTAAGTCTGCCAAATATGTCAATTACGAGTTTAATGGTATTCAGGTTGATACAGTCAATCTTCAAAGTGCAGGTATTAAGTCATCTCAAGTCAACAATGCACTCTTTGTGAATGGACAAATGTCTGTATGTGACTTTTCTGATTTTCAAGTTGAAAAATCGACATTTGAAGATGTCACTTTTAAGGCTCTAACTGGGAGAGATGTCGTAATCCAAAATTCAAAGTATCACGACGGGGAAATTGACTCATTCCTCACACAACGAACAATTATTTTAAACACAGTGTTCTCGGATTTTTCACTCAAAAATGTCGTGTTTGACTACACCAACACTACTGTGCAACACGTGAAAGCTCTTGGAGAAAATGAGACCTCAACAGACGCCTCCAATGACACTTCTAGTGATACCAGTAATACTGTAGATTCTTCTGAGCCATCGGTAGTATCTTCCAATGTCCCAGAATCATCGAGTCATGTTATAGATGACAGTTCTCATACGCAGAGTTCAGAAAATTCAAAAGTACCAACAGAGAGCTCATCCGAGAGTACTTCGAAGAGTTCGGCAACGCCAAGTACTTCTGAAAGTTCCGAGGAGCCTGCGATTGTATATACAAATCAGCTTAAGGATGTGGTGTTTTACGATTCTGAAATTGAAG
Source organism: Entamoeba invadens IP1 (assembly GCF_000330505.1). Taxonomy (NCBI): domain Eukaryota; phylum Evosea; order Mastigamoebida; family Endamoebidae; genus Entamoeba; species Entamoeba invadens. The sequence continues at coordinate 1,015,905 of NW_004191777.1, forward strand.
GGTTTACTTATATTGAAGGGTCGATGACTAATGTCAAGTTTTCTGAAGGGAAAATAAAGAAGTTTGATATACTGACGAGTGACATCAACAACATGACTGTCATCAACAGCGACATCAAAAAAATGACCATCAAATTTTCAAGTATAGCGAACTCAAATATTCAGACAAAAGAAGGCGAGGAAATCTACTTTGAGCAAGTCCTTGTGAAGAACTGTAAGTTCGACATTGATGGGAAGGAAAAGTCGCAGTTCACACACACTCACTTTGTTAACACAGAGATCAACGGAGTTCTTTTGAAGGACGAGGAAGGCGATTATGAGATCGACGATGGGAAGTTCGGGAAAATCGAGAAGGACGATTCAAAGAGTAATGACGCGACTGTATTCAGTGTCGTCATTATAGTACTTGCACTGTATATCATTTTGGTTGTTGCTGCAGTCGTTGGTGCAATTTACTGGATCAAAAGTAAAGGGAGTAATAGTGCAAAAGATGATGGATACACGTTGGCAAAGTAATTCATTTTAATCTTTATAATGCTTTCTCGCTTGTTTTATATTGAAGCAAAAAATGAAACAATCAATAATTGACTTATTCAAATTTTAAAAGTCAAATTAGTCAGTTTTTAATTTAATTTAATTCAAAGTACTTTTGGGTTGAGTCCAATTCACTATCTTCGTCATCGAAATTCTCATCGTCTGTATCTAAAAGTGTGAGGTCATCAGTTTTGAAATCAAAACTCTGACGAAATCGATTTTTGATTTTTTGCACATTTTTTGATTTGGGTTGGGCAATTTTTTCATGTTTTTTGTCATTCAAAGTGATCACTAAAACGTCTTCAAAAGGTGATTTTATATTGTAAATGCCATATCTGGGAGATAACTGATGCTTTGACTCATATTGAACTACTTTGTTCTTTGGAAACACAAAAACGTCTTCCAACGTGTATTTTCTCCTCCCGTCGTCAACAAACACTTTGTTGTGATTATTTTGAATCGTTTTAATGTCATGAATTGTATATTTGTTGGCATAAGGGATATCAATTGTACTAAAAATAAATCCATCAAAACTCAGATTAGTAACAAAGAAATTACTAATAAAGTGGGCTTCTCCATAGCGATTTTCTAGAAGCTGAAATAGTGGGCGTTTAATTGAATTGTAGTCTGCAAATAGTAAATCGAAACTTATTTTTTCAGGGTACTTTGTTAAGTTTAAATTGTCGATATAAAAGTCTAGATTGTATGATACATCCGAACAACTCACTCGTGTTGAAACCTTTTTTCCTTTCATATATTTTTCTATGGTTTTCATTTTCTGTTCAAAGGATGAACTTTTCTTTGTTTTTTCTTTGTACACAAATGAAATCACAAAGTCCAATAACACAATTTCATCTTCAATTTTTGCATCAATTTCAATATTCACTTGATGGCCTTTTTCTACTAAATTTAGAAAGGTGTTTAGCGAAGTACTGACTTCTGAAAATTTCAATGGTTCTATAAAAGTGTATAAAAGCAACTGTGTTGTATCTTGTATACATTCAATAAACTTTTCACTCTCATTCATTTTTCCTAATAATGAAAAAGTTATTTTTCTTACTTTTTCACTGAAAAACAAGTGTTGCATTTTGTCAAGAGAACCAATAGTTTTGTATGTAATATGGTCTATCCCTTTTTGAATAATATAAACAATCTTTTCTTCTTTAATGGGTAGTTGTTTAATTATTATCTTTGGTTTTGACACCAAAGTTTTTGAGGTGGGTTGTTGATCAATAATCACATTAAATTGTCTTTCTCTGGGTAGAGAAATGTCATATTCCAGCAATATCACATTTTGTGTTTTTAGCGTTTCACATTTTTTACAAACAATGGTAAATTTACATGTTGGATTGTTTAATGAAATGGTGTCAAGTGTTTTTATTGTATTTTCTCTTAACAAGTCACATTTGTAATATAAGACAACATTTTCAATATTTCTTTGTGTTTTGAATATATCAATTTCTTGGATGTTTTCGTTGACAAGTTGCTCGACGATAAGAATTTTTAAATTCACTAGTTCATCGATGTGTTGTAAATTGGAAGGAAGAATTCGTACTTTTCTTATTTTCGGAACTAAAATTTTGTTAATTGAGTTGATAGTAGATATTTGGCTGGAAGCGTCTATCCAGGTTATTTTGTCTAATAAACATCCTTTTAATTCATTTTCAGCGTATTCTATAGAAGACGTGAGTGTGTTAATATTAGGAAGAACTCCGAAAAGATAATTAATTCCGGTTGTAAGTTTTGGGGGATTAATATGTAACATTTTAAGTGCAAGAACACACCTTTTAGAGACTAGTTGAAAACATTTAAATGTTGAAAATCCTTCGAGATAAAGAGCAACATTAGCAAGGTAAATTGGTTCAAGCTTGGAGTGGTCATCCATCATTAAATCAAAAAAATATGATTATAAATTTGGAGTTGTTCAAAAGACAAAACTCAAAATTTTAATTATTAATTTAGACATATTAAACTATATATTTTAAAATATTTATTTTGACCAATTTAGAAATATTTTTTCATATGGAATTTTTATATTTAAAATTGTTATAAACAAAATCATAAATGTTTCAACAACTAAACATTGACAAATTTAAATCAATTTAGTTTAAAATTGTTAAAGATTTTCAATGACAATCAAAGTAAATTTAAACTGAAAAATAAACGTAAGTTGTTATTAAGTTGTAAATTAATAATTCAAATTTAATTTTTTGTGTAATGTAATTTAAAAAAAATAATTAGAACTATAGATAAATAAAATATAATTCAGATATTACTGTTGTTTATAACATGTTCATTTTAATTTTTAAAGTTTTTGTTTATTTTTACATTTTAAAAACATGGATTTAAGTTTTTATATTTTGTTTTGCTTTTTAATATTTTAACATAAAAATGTTTTTGTTTTCAACAACTCGAACTTATTAACATGATGTTAAACATTATGTTATTACCAAATTATTTATTAAATAATAACAAGTTCCTCAAAATGAATACACCCTCAAAAACAAATTCCACCTTTGTATATAATACAAAAAAGAACAAATTATAATTACCTTTTTAATTTGTTTTGAATATAACAAAAATAACATCACATTATTATTTTTTAAATAAATAATTTTAGAAGTCAAAATTCGAATTGTTTGAATTGTTTAAAAGTGAAAAAAAAACATTCTTCGTGTTATATCTTCAAAAATATGTTACTACTTCAAGTTCTTGTTTTATGTTGTTCAATTTCACTATCGTTTTCAGATGAAGCCCCACCAGAACAAACATCTTCATTATATGAACCACTTTCAGATGATATAAAACTTCTTATAATGGTTATACAAGACCATTCCGAATATTGGATTTCAAAACTTCATCAAGCATGGAACAGGTTTAAAAGGTTCAAAATGAAAGAACCTTTGTACCAAAAAGCAATAATGGACACAATCAACGAAGAAAATTCTTTTTTGTCCATTTTAGATAAAATATTAGAGAACAAACAATTTTCAAATGAAGATTTAACTCTTCTTGGAAATGCACTACTAGTTTCTTTTAAAAATGAACAAGGAGGTATAGGTGGTCATAGCCACATGCTTAATAGAGTACAAAAAATAATTCCAAAGGTTTTTAAAATGAAAAAATTGAAGGATGAACAACAATCTTCTTTAAGTATTCAATTGTTGATTCCCCATTCCTATTTTCTTAAAGTCAAAAATCTGATAGAAAAGTTTCTTCAAAACCCACGATTTGGAAATAATAAAGAACTTAAATTAGGATTTGACAAACTCAAAAGATATTGCGGGATATTAAATGTTGAAAACAAAATGATAGGTGAGAAGCATGGTCTGTTTGAAGATCCATCTCTATTTGACATTAAAGACTATAGTCTTTCACTTTATCGAAAAGAAAAAGATTTAAGATTATCACGGAAAAGCCAAGCTTCTTCAAAATCGACAACTTCGACTGTTTCTGAGCTCGGAGAGGGAGTTGAGGGAATGAATATTTATGAAGGAGAAAGACCAGAATCAAGTGAAGCAGCAGCACGTCCAATTGTTAAAGGTAAAGGAAAGAAAAAGTTCTTCAAGAAATTTAAAGGTGCGAAAAAGGGTAAAAAGAAATGATTTATTCAATGTTGTTTTATTGTTTTTTAACAACTCAATTTAATTCAAACGCATAAACAAAAAGAATAATCAAAGGCAAATCACAAATATACACATTTTAGATGTATTGCCATAATTATCACACGACTGTTAATACAATTAATTACTAAACACTTTATTTTAAAATATTAAACTCTTCTGTATTACACAAAAAACTGATTTTTTAATTAACCTTTTAGTCTTTATTATTAACTTTCTAAATAACCCCCCTTTTCTATTTATATTATTGTATAACATTACATGAATTGGTAATGTTAATAATAAATAATACATTTTATTATTAAACCATTTTAAAAATTAAACCATAAATAATATTCAAACCTCAAATCACTCAAAATTTCTTAATATTGTTTCTTCGACTGTTTTTCGTATTTTTGGGGTTGATCTCTTTTCTTTCCATTACTTTTGAAATTGTTTTTGTTGTTAAACTTTTTCAAAGCCAAATTATGGACGTCCTTTTGTTTGCATTGTGGAGACATGTGATCGGTTTGTCCACAAATGAAACACTTCATTTTGAACCCTTCTGCTTTCAAAATTCTCATTGGTTTGCCTCCGAATTCCTTGCCATTCATTTCGTCCATAAATTTCTTGGCGTCTTCTTCGTTTTTAAATCCTATTTTGACGTTCATTCGATTTTGTCGA
>NW_004191777.1:1020823-1027339 GCF_000330505.1 Entamoeba invadens IP1
TTTCTGTTTTGCCTTTTGGCATTTTTTTGATGTAAAACTTGTTTGGGGTATTCTTAGAAGAGACACACTCTATTTTAACTCCATCAACTTCTTTTCCATTTAATTCGGCGACTGCCTTTTGGATCATTTCTTCCGTGGTTGTGATAATGAATTGTGGTTCGCCTTTCATTTTAAATTTCTTCGCGGGGAGACACTCAACAAATACAGGGTTGAACATTTGCATCGATTTCTCGACTTCTTCTTTGGTTATGATGTTTTTCAGGTAATTGAAAGAGAGGCAAACAATTTTGTCCGACATTTTCCCTTATTCTGTAGTTTTAAGTTTGTTTGAGTTCATATTACAAATTATTTATTATTATTATTAATCAATATTTTATTATTAATTATTGATTCACAATCGAAAGAAATAATTGCAGGGTTTGATAGTGTTCGTATTCAATTTAAATAATATATTCAATAATATTTATAATATAATACTATGTATTTGACTATTTTATTCAAATAACTTTTTATTAAGAAATATATAGTTATTTTTAAAAAATAAGTTTAAGTTGTGTTATTATAATTGTATTAATAATAAATTAAAATTTTTATTAACATTTGTCTGAACTTTTTTCAATTATTGTTTAACATAACAAAAATCAATAAAACAATATTATTATTGTATTTTTATTATAATATGAATTATACATAAATTTTGAAAAATATTTTAATATCTAAAAATTATAATTTAAAAAACTATATTATAATTTAAATACATAATAATAAAAAATAAAAAAAATTCAATCATAAATCCTCTTCTTCCGACCAATTTCGTTTTTTTCTTCCTTTTTTCATTTTGAACTCGTCATTTTGAGCTTCTTCGTCATCACTCATATCTTCTCTTATATTTCTAATCTTACCTTTACTTGATTTCTTTTGTTTTTTATCTCCGTTCGTTTCGTTATTGATATCATCATCGATCATTCCATCATCTTCTTCGACAATTTTTTTATTTTTAACGTTTCGTGGTTTTGTGCGATTTCTTTTTCCTTTGAGTGTATCAACGAAATCTTTTTTTAAGTTCACGCACTCCGAAGACTTATGTCCATATCCTCCACAATTAAAACAGATGAACGGCTTATAATTTTCTTTTCTCTTGATGTTAAGAAACCACCCATTTAACTTCTGGCCGTTAAACTCTTTCAAGAATTTCTCGGCGTCTTCCTCGTTCTTCAATCCAATTTTGACGTCGACCATATTCTCGTTGAACGAAGGAACACGTAAGATGACTTTTGTTGGGTGATACTTCGCTACCATCGCTTCGACATCTTCAACTGTTTTATCTTCGGGAATGTTCTTAATATATACCGTCGTTACGTACTTCTTCGAATATTGCGCTTGCAACTTAACACCATTAAATGACATCTCATTCAGCTCGGAAGCTGCTTTGATGACATCGTCGTGTTCAGGTATATGTACTGCAAACTCACGGACGGGATGATAACTTTCTTTGTTGGATTTGGTGTAGATGAAAAATAGAGGCTCGTAAGACTGGAAATGCTCGAGCATCTCCTCACGTTCCATTGGCTCTCCACTATAACGGTAAGTTAGACATACAAAGTCCGCCATAAGCTTATTTTATAGTTTCGTTTTTATATGTTTTTGACAAGGGTTTAGTTTATTTGTTTTATATATAAACTGTATTATTATTCTAATTGATTTTAGTATAATTATATTGTTTTGTTTTTTTACTATCAATTAATTATAAACAGTTGTATTACTTTTTATAATAAAATATACTACACTTATAATAATATTATAACAACTATTCATCAGTAAGTCAGTACCATAATTCATTTATTATTTAACATATAAATATAAGTTCAAGAACAACCAAAACATGAACAATGGATAAACATAGATTTTACAACAATTTTATTATTCTGGTTTTGTTATTATGAATTTTCTAAGTTTAAACTAATGCAAACTATTTTGCATTAGTTAATATGACAAGAGTTTGTATAATAATATTTGCAAAATAACAAACAATCTCTGTAGTTAATCACAACATTTCGCACCTTTTTCTGTAATATCCTTTTGTTGAAAAATAAAAAATAACAATTGTTTTTTAATTGTCATTTAAAATATTTCACAAAACAAAAATCACTTTAAAAAAATTGTTTTTTTTAATTTGGTGCTATTCAATTTCAAAAAACAACAATAAAATGATATATAGTTATAATAAAACATTGAATACACGAAGTTTTTTGTACAATTCGGTTATGTTTTTTTTAATTTGAAACAACAAAAAAATAAAAAGTACCTGACAATAATCAACAATACTTTTTTAAACATAAAATAAAACAATTGTGTTGTATTTTATTTATATTTATATGATAAATTATTAATGTAATATGATAAATAAGTATTTACTATATTCAATTTGTAGGATAGTCGGTTTATTGTTAATTTGAATGTAATGTTTGTTTTCAATACTATGATACTAAATACCGATAATATCAAGTTATTGAATGGAATTAAATACAGTATATAAGTAGACCAATTACCAATAAATACTTTGTTGATATTGTCTTTTCAGGAATTAATTATATCGTTGTTTTTTATTACAATAATTATCACCATTATAACCACACAACTTACTATGAAAAAAAATAATTACCATTAAGTTCACAAGTCAAAATAAGTAACAATATATGTCAATAAAATTTAAACACTGAGTTTGAATAACAATTCAGTTGAAAATTTACACATTTAAACAAAAAAACTACTTCATAAAAAATTAAGGTTTATTTCACAAACATTTTTACATTTTTTTAAATAAGGAGTCAATTTATTTGTAAACATAATAAGTACTTTAAATTTAATTGAAACACATAAACAATTCGAATATATTGTGTTTATAATTATTGTATAAAAACGAATTTGTTCACTTTAAAATAAATTAGTTAATCAATATAATAATAATAATAATAAATATAAATATAATAATAATATTTTTAACTCTCTCTAAGAAATATGTTCTGTAATTGAACAACACGTCAAGCTGCTGGGAAACAATATTTCAAAAATTGACTTTTTAGCTTCTTTACAATGCCATTTTTCTTATTTTTGGTTTAAGCTTTTTTAATTATAATGTCTACCATCTTGTATAATTTACATAATTAATAGTTTTTAACATATTATTAATTAAAAAATGATAGTTTGAAATTTATCAAATTTGAACACTCTTATTTAATCTTTTATTTGTAAGTTTTTGTATTTGTGTTAATTTAAAAAATTAATCGTTATTTAGGAATAAAAGACACAAAACTATACGAATGGTGTTTTTAAATTTAAAAAGAAAAAAAAGTCGAAATGATTGAAAAATTCAACCAGCCTTCTTGTTTCGGTTAAGTATTTTTAAAAAAGAAACAAAACTATAAAATATATCATATATTTATTATAATATATGGTTGAGTAGATTATTTGTGTTATATAGATTTTTGTTGTTGAAACAAATCAAGAATACAATTATGAGTTTCGGAAGAATCCATGGTTTTGACTAGATTATGATAATATTATTGAATTCGATTAACCACTATAAAACTTTAATAAATGGGAATGTAACAATTATTTTATTTTTAATAATTTGGTTAGTGTTATTTTATAGATTATATTAATAATGTTATTATTAAAAAACTAATATTATATATTTTTATTATGAAAAAATGTAAACCAATTTATCATATTATAAATTTATTATAATTTTTGTTAAAGGAAATAAAAAGATTTTTTTTGTTGAGAAAATTATAAATAAAAAAAGAATAGTTCTGTTTCTCATCAATAGCCTTCATATTATTTTATTTTTAAAAACTGGAAAAATAATAATTTAGATGATTTGTATTGCTGCTCTTCTATTGTTTGCAGTACACACAACATCAATAGAGTGCTACTGTAGAATAGGTTGGGAAGGCGCTTGTTCTGCCTGTAGTGCAGGATGTACCTCTCAGAACTGGCGTTGTGTTGGTTTGTTTTTATTACAAATGAACCAATTCATGATTAGCTTGTAATGACTCGTGTACAAATTGTAATGGTGGTGCAAACAAATGCAATGGGTGTGTAAGTGGTTATTATCTTCAAAGTGGTGATAAATCACCATGTTTATGTTTGTTTTTTCTTTGTTTAATTTTAATAATTAACGACCAGTGTGTTCAGACAAATTTGGAGAAAAGTGCTTGGAATGTGATAGAAATAGTGGGTGTAAAAAATGTGAAAATGGGTATCAGTTGATCAATAAAACAACACAAAAATGTGGAGATTTCAATGAAGGATGCACACTCTGTTCAAACAACGTTTGCAGTCAGTGTTCCGAAGGATATTACCTTGACTCCATCAAAAATTTATGTGTGAAGTGCAACAACAAATTTTCAAAATGCTCGCTTTGTTCTGAGAATGAATGTTATGCATGTGGCGATAACTCGACACTGTCAAACAAATTATGCGTTGAATGCAATCAAAGATGGGAAGGATGTGTTGGATGCAACGACATTATGTGTTCGAGTTGTCAACAAAATGGTTATTATAACAGCAATGGATTTTGTAACAGTTTGTAATTAATAAAACGTTAATATTTAAATAATAATAACCCAAAGAGTGTTCAGCAAATTGTGAGAGTTGTCAAAGCAAAGAAATGTGTGATGTGTGTAAAAGTGGTTATTACTTTAATGGAGGCAAGTGTGAGTCGTGTTCAACAAGAAATTGTAAACTTTGCGATAATTCAAAATGTGAGAGTTGTTTAGAAAACTCGTTTTTGAACAATGGGATGTGTGTGTCGTGCAAAGAGAAAATCCCAAATTGCGAGAAGTGCAACGGTGACAACGTTGACACACAGTGTCTTTTTTGTTCGAATGGGTTTTACTCGAATGGACCACAATGTGTTCAGTGTGACACGTCTTGTGGGAGTGAGGGGTGTGTCAATCGGAAGTGCACCAACTGCAAAGACAATAAAATTTTAGACAGAAGTGGAAAGTGTGTTGAACCAACAAATTGTGACAGTGTTGACGACAGTAGATGTGCTGTCTGCAAAGACGGTTATTATTTGTACAACAACATTTGTGTTCAAAAAGCGTCAAACACGCCATGCAACTCAATTCAGATCACAGAGGATGTTTGTCTTAGCAAAGAAGATGCTGGGTGCGACGAAGTTTTAAACGGCAAGTGTGCATCATGTCAGAGTGAATTAATACTCGACAATGAGATGTGTAAAAGTTGTTCCTCGTCAATACAAAACTGCACAAGTTGCGCCACTTCGAGCACTGAGAGCATCATGTGCTCTGTGTGCAGAGAAGGGTTCTTTCCAGAGAAGACGTGTAAGTCGTGCAAAATGATATATGGGTGTGAGTTATGTGTGAACCTTCTTGTTGGCAATGTTGAAAGCACTCGAATTTGCACGAAATGTCTGAGTGGGTATTATTTGCAAGATGGTGAGTGTCTCCAAATCAAAAACTGTGTTGCGAACACAGGAATAGAGTGCACAAAATGTGAAATAAACTTTATTGTGGAAGAAGGTGAATGCAAAGAATACACAACACAGCTGGGGTGTATTGCAACTGATGGCGTGTTTTGCACGACGTGTTCTGATGGGTTTTACTTGTCACCAGAAAGTCGGCGATGTTTGTCGTGTTCAGTTGCGAGTTGCAGCAGGTGTGACACAACTGGCAAATGTGTTGAGTGCAACACAAACAATTCATTGAAAGACGGGAAGTGTGAGAAGTGTGGGATTGTTGGGTGTTCGCTCTGCAACTCGACTGGCATTGATTGTCTGCGTTGTGACAAAACCCACTTCTCAACAACACTGCCAACAACACAATGCACAGAGTGTACAACAAAAACAAATGGGTGTTTGGAGTGTACAAGTGAGCATTGTACAATCTGTCAAGACGGGTATTTCATCAACACCACGGATCACACATGCAACTCATGCAAAGTGATAGAGGGGTGCACAGCATGTTCACTTGAAACAGGGAAGTGTTTCAAGTGTTTGGATGGGTTTTATTTGGTGAGTGGACAATGCGCGTTGTGCAACAACACAATGCAAAGATGTGGAAGATGTTCGAGTGAGTCAAATTGCAACAGTTGTGAAGAGGGATACTTTTTGGAAGAGAACACGTGCCACAAATGCAGTGAGATAGATGGGTGTGAAATTTGCGACGAATCAAGTCGTCTCTGTTTTAAGTGCAAAGACTATTACACCGCATTGGTAGATGGAAATGGATACAAATGTGTCGACTGTGAAACTGCACACGAAAACTGTTCGAGTTGTTCAGTTGATGGAAATTGCACCGAGTGTGAAAGTTCTTTTATGTTAAAAGAGGGCGTTTGTGTTGAGTGCTCAACTTCAAATCCAAATTGCCACGTTTGTGCAACGAAAAGTTCGAGGTGTCTTTCGTGTGGTGTTGGGTATGGTGTTGATGATAATGGACAATGCCAGAAGTGTATTAGTGTGAATTGTCTTGACTGTGAGTTGTATGATAA
>NW_004191776.1:0-1450 GCF_000330505.1 Entamoeba invadens IP1
AACGGCACAATTGTTTTATATAACAATTCACTTGCAAGTACTACAATTTCATATGTCAAATAATGGGTTAATGTAATTAACGATCATGCCAAATTTGAGGCAAAAGAGATTAACTTGTTCGAAGGGAGTAATCTTGAGATAAACAATTATGGACTCGCTGTGATAGAAACGGTTTTTATAACCGATACGAGTGGGTTCATCACAAATGGTGAGAATTATGGAATTAATTTTGTCATCAGTACTTTAGATTGTTCTGCAGGAACACTTGATTTCAAAGGAAATTCTTACGTCCAATACAACAAGGCCAATTTTGAAAAAATGTGTGTTGTGAAGACTAAAAGGACAATCAGAAATATGCCACTCTTTATTACAACAAATACCATTGATGTTTCATCTGTCAAAATTGAAGCAAATAATGATTTTGATTTCGCTTTCTCCAGGACTCAATTAAAAATCACAGGAAATTTGCCTAGTAGCTTTAATTTGTTGCAGAATGGAAGATTACTAAGATATGGATCTTCACAAAAAACGTTCTGTCATTTCAAGAATACTGATAATGATAATATAGAATTTATTGAGCCATATTGCCCTTGTGGAGGATTGAACTGTTTTATAACACCAACGGAAAACAATTCTAAAATCAAAATCACTTTAAGTGGGTTTTTGAGAGAAAATTGGGCAAATGATATAAATCATCACAAGTTTTATCAAAAACAAGAAACCAATGAAGACAATTTAATTGTTATTAACAACCAAAAATATTATGTTGGGTTAGTCCAAAATTTGACCATTGAAGTAACTTCTGGTGAAATTTTCACTATTGAACAGTTTAATGTTCAGAATCGTGTTATGATAATATCAAACTCTTTCTTTCAAATTGGAGAATATACGATATGCAAGGTTGGATTAATTGAAAACAATAAAATGAGATGTTTGATTTTTGAAAGGTGTATTCAAGGGACATTCAATGAAGAATTACTTCAATGTGTTCGATGTGATGATCCTTCGTGTATTACATGTTCAGATTTTCCGACAAAGAAGTGTGTAAAATGTGATAAAAACAGAATTTTGGTTGATGGTATTTGTAAAGAAAATATTGGTAGTCAACTTACGAATGGGATTAATACATTAAAGTGTTATGATGGATATCTACTTAAAGATGGAAAATGTGTTGAGCCAGAAGAAAAATGTCAACTTGTTCAGGACGGAAAATGCATTTTATGTTCACCTAATACCACAACAATAAATAAAAATGGTGTTTGTGAAGATGTTACTAATTACAAAACCAAATCAGACAAATCCGTCAATTCTTGCAATGATGGATTTTATGTTTCAGAAAATAAAATATGTGAAAAATGTGATTTGAAATATCCCAACAGTACTTTGTGTAATTTTTACACAATTCAGAAATGTGAAAATAACAATGATTTGGTCAACAACAAGTGTGTTT
>NW_004191775.1:0-1414 GCF_000330505.1 Entamoeba invadens IP1
TTTTTGAAATGAATTATTATTATATCATAATAGAATCACATTAATATATTTTTGTTTGTTTTTATAAACCATGTTATATTATTAATAGCTATTGTTTAAATTATACAAACTAAATTATTAAAATAATAAATCATGATAGTTTAACAAAGATTTAATTTATATAACACATAACGAACACTTCATTTTGTAATTCTTTGGCTTCGTGTTAAGTTAGTGCCTTAGCGACTGCAAGGTTTACTGATAAGAGTTTGCACATATTAAGTTATCAAATTGTTATTTTTTTTTCGAGACATTTTTTATTATTTAATAGTATTTTTATTAACTACAATAGTTATTTGTTTTTTGATTATCAACAATTGGTCTAAAAACCCAAAATATAGCGTGGTATATATGATAATAAAAACACTTAAAATCTATATTAATACACAAGATACTCTTATAATAAATAATCTTTTATTTTTATAATAATGGTATTTCAAAGACTTGCCCAAGCGCTCTTCAGTTGTGTTTGCATTGACTGTTTATGCATTGAATTACGTATTAAGTATCAATTAAGTCATTTTTTCGACACTTAACTAGAATTTTTTAATAAAATGCACTTTTGGGCAAGTCTTTATTACGGCGGAAAAAACCGATGTTTTACCATTTTATATAAAGTTTTCCTTAAAATTGGACATTATTTGCGTTTTGCCGAGTTGAAATATAAAAAATTCAACAACATTTCTTAAAACCGATGTTGACCTTTTTATTACCAAACTCAAATCAATCAACACTAAATTCTGAACAAAAATAATAAAATGCCATTAAAAAACACAAAAAAATAATTGAGTTTTTTCACGGCATACAAATAGTATTTTACTAACTTAACATGAAAAACACGATTTTTATTGTTTTATTAACCACCAAGATTTGGTTGCCTCCATTTCAGATAACCCACTCTATTTCCCCGTCTTTTTATTTTTTCCCATGAACGGCACCAAAAACCGATGTTTGACCAAGTTCTTTATAAACAACCATTAAACTTTGACCATAAATGATATTTGCCACAAAAAGTTGAGGTTTTGTTCAAAAAATTTAAAAAACAGGGAAAAAACAAATGGACACATGAAACGGAATATTACCGATGTTCGATGTTTCTAATTAAAAAATCGTTTTATTTTGTTTTTTTTCTCCAGTTTTTTGATTTTGCTTCGATTTTTGAAAAAAGTTTCAAAAAATTAATTGATTATAAAAAGGAGCTCTGTATTTCATTTGTTTGACAGGGACTCCAAAAAGGGCTGGGAATGGATGCACTCAACTTTGTGTGGTGTAGCTTTTGAAAGAACGTTTTTTCAGTTTGGCCGTGGACTGCATTTCTGATCGAATGAAGAATCGATCCAGAGGGGGTGTGAAATAAAGGTGCAGTCCGGTCTTG
>NW_004191774.1:0-1723 GCF_000330505.1 Entamoeba invadens IP1
AATAATCGTGGCATATGGTTTGTTCAATGAAAAATCTTAGAATTTGTCAAAGTATATACTTTTTTAATCAAGTCATTGCGTCGTTACCAACAAATATAATACTACAACTTTTATTAACAATTATATACAAGTGTTATTTATTGTTTTATTTTTATTTAACCCTCATAATATATTTTTTCTCACAACACATAAAATGAAACCATTGTATTTCTTTAACATCACAACAATTATGAAAGGAAAATAAAATTTAATTTAATTATTCGTTGTTGGTATGAAGTTACATATTTACAATTAATAAAAATTTACTGTTTATTTTAAACTTCTATTAAAAATATAATACAATTTGAATAAAACATTAAAAATTTTAAACGTGTAACTTTGTAACTACAACCAAAATGATTCAACCAAATTAAATAATATGTATTTGTTTATGCATAATGGAATTTTGGAATAAAATTTTAACAAATATAAACATTAAATATATCTAATTTGTTGTCCAATAGTTTATGACAAAATTTTACAACAACTCAAAGCAATTTAATTTAAAATTAAAAATGTAAATTTTGTCAAATTTTTAATATTGTTGTTTTGGATAATATTTGTACCAAATAAATTTTTTCTTTACCATTTATTTCATTTTCTTTTTATAAATATTATGAATATAGTTAATTATAGTTTATTTTTATAATATTTTTTTTACAAACTTTATATAGTTGTTGAACTATGGATATACTAAACATAGTTTTTTTTAATGAGTATAGTTTTTTATAGTAAAACGACGAATATTTAATTTTGAATAGTTAAAGTGAGTTACTTTATGCCAAGGTGAGTTAATAGCCATTATACCAGAATAGGTAAAATAAATTTTACTTTTTTTTCCGTCAACCTTATTTTAAATATAAAATAGTTGTTTGGTGGGACCTAATTTTTTTCCATAATATTTTGATTAACACGTTCAAAACAGAAACGTTATAATAGAAAGTTTTTATTTTTTTCTTTTACATAAACCCTTTTTTTGCCTTCATACACAAAACAAATTTTTGTAATTATTTATTTATTTTTTAATCAACTAAAATTTGAATTGTTTATTTTTTGGTCACACTTAACATGAAGTGTTAAGTATTATGTGAAGTAACAACTTCATCTGTTTATGATGCTACATTGAGTTTTTTGTGTTAAACAAGAGCAAAGCATTAGAAAGAAATATGGGGTCCAATAATGGTTTAATAAATTTTGGTTGTTTTAATATAAAAAAAGTATATTGTCATTGATAATAACGATATTAGTGTTTTTAAAGTCGTTATATTTATTAATGTGACTATTTGACATAGCATGTTATTTAAAGGATTGACGATGAAGCGTTTTTATATTAAATGTTGAAACACAATAAAGCGATATTAAATTTCGTCCAAAAAGATTATTTTTGATCAATCTTAGGTAATTGAGTTCTCATTTGTTAATTATTTTAAGTAAAATAAAACTGACTATTGGCCGGTTTGGGTTAGAAAGGGGTTTTTGAAAAAAAAATAATAAAAAATGATT
Organism: Entamoeba invadens IP1; assembly: GCF_000330505.1. NCBI lineage: Eukaryota > Evosea > Mastigamoebida > Endamoebidae > Entamoeba > Entamoeba invadens. The sequence goes on from NW_004191774.1 coordinate 1,543, forward strand.
TGGACAATTTCCTTTTTACTTATTTTTCTTTTTAAAAAAAAGTTTTGGGTTATGAAAGTGTTAAAAGAAAAGTTTTTTGTGATTATTATTACATTTCGTTCTTTAACTAACTTTTATAAAGTCTGTTTTCTATTTAACGATATTGGGTTTTTACTATTATTTATAATAACATTATTATTAT
>NW_004191774.1:1823-4330 GCF_000330505.1 Entamoeba invadens IP1
TACTGTTGAAAACTTTTATTATTATTTGTTGTTAAATGTGAGTTTTCATTTAGTTCCAATTTGGCTGAATTGTTAAAGTTGATTACTTGTGTCAAGTTTAAATTTTATTTGAATTTACATATTGTACTATTGATTCATTACCTATATAAGTCACATTTTAATTCATTTATACACGCCAATTTGATATCATTTAGAACCGAATGATATCGAAAAATGAAAATATACCAATAATAATGTTATATTATGCTGTACATGTACCAGACATAATAATATTATCCTAAATCGTGGAAAATGACGGTGTTGTGAAGATGTGTAACTTATCAAAGCAAACCATATATGAATGTAAATGATAATAAACAACTTATTCATTTTAATAATATTTAGTTGAAACATTTAATCAATATTAGTTATGTGCTGTTACTACATTGTGTATTGCGGATGTTTATAAATGGTTAGACATTTAAATTAATTGATTAATTTTAATTGAAAAGTTTATTATAATATTATTTGTTTAACCACTATGTTTATTTATTATTTTTATTTACATATTATTACATTAACAGTTCGAACAAAACTTAAAAATAATCAATACTTTACATTATCATACATTTTGTAATGAATGATGTGTTTCAAATTAAATGTTTTATTTTTTGTAATTAAATATAAAGAGTTTCTTGAGGATAAGGCGTATCCTCAGGATCAAAGCTATCCTTATTAAAAAATATTTTTCTGAGGATACAAAAAACAAATCCGTAAGGTTCAGTTCCCCATAAAGCCCACTCTCATAACTCAAGTTATAATTTACATTTAATATTTCGAGTCAAAGTTTAAATTTTAAATAATGGTAATAAATAGTCATAAATGCCCAAAAGATTATAAACAATCAAAAAATCGTTACGATAATTTATAAACTTAAACAATAATTATAACTCGCGAACTTGAGACGGGAAATAACAAAACATAAATTAAACTTGTTTATATTATAATTATAAACTTATTTATATTATTTACGAATCCTTTTTAATAACAAAATAATTAAAATTTACGTTTAAATTGATAATTGTTTTTTAATCAAAATGAAAAATTGAAAAAGTCGAAAACACTGATTTAATAATAATGAATTTTTTAAAAAAACAAATTTATAAATATTTTTGTAATTTATGCAATTATTCAAATTTGTTGTAATAACAAAGTTAATCACATTGTGTATATTTGAATATGAATGTTTCATTTTGATATTAACTTGTGTTTTAAACAAATATTCAGTTCTAAGGATGGCAATTATTTTCTGAGGATGACAAAATAGAAAGTTAACACTTTTACATCTGTCTGAAATGTATGTTGAGTAAGTTACTATCTCTGAACATGGGAACACGTCATTTCACTTTTTAGATGTTTAAGTCTGTGTTGATAATGTCTGTTTTTTACACGACTTACCATCCTCAGAGATATTTATAGCACTGTCATTATTGATTTAAAATAAATAATAAAATTAAAGAATTTTTATAAAGTGAGTTTTGTTAATTGATTATATCAAAAATCGTCAAAACACAACAAAAACATAAAATAATATATAAAATTGTTTAATAAATTGAACACATTTCTATTGAGAATTAATATTGTACTATATAAAATATTAAAATAAACATATATTTCTTGTGTATATATGTTTTGAAAAATAAATAAAACCTTTTATACAAAAACAATAATTTTACAAATTTGTTTATTTATCAATCGTTGTTTTATCGATCTTCAAAACCTCGCGTTCTGAATTTGCGCAAATACATAAATTGTCATCGCGTAAAGTATTAATAATCAGTACGTTATTTGCTATCAATTTTTATTGTTTGAAATATCATGAATTGATTTTTAATAAATTGTATTTTTTTGTAATAATCAGCACCAAGACCCATTTTTCAAAAAATCCATAAATAGCATTTTAAAGAAAATCACGTGTTTCAAAATATACCTTTTTGATCTTAAACAAAAAAATCCAAAATGAAAGAAATTATGTTTAAGATATTTACCATCCTCAGAAAAATTAACAATCTTCATGAATTCCTTAAGAATACAGATAGATAAAAAAATATGGGTATAAAAGTATAAATACAATAACAAGTAATAATGATTTATAAAACAAAAAAAATATAAACATTTTAATAACATGTAAACAGGGCTTCATAAATTGGGACAATAAAATGTAAGTTAAGAAAAAAAGACTAAAAAAGAAAAAAAACACAAATTTGATTGATTTGTTCAGAAAAAAATAACTTTTATTTAGGATAAAAATACCCGATTAATAAAGTAAATTTTAACTGTTAATTTACATTTTTATTACACAATCAATTTTTAAAAGCGTATTAATACTTATGAATAATAAACCAGAGAAAAACCCATTTTTTTAAAAAAATACACACGAATATCCCGAACAAATAGTAAAAAAAGACCTTAGTTATTCAAGAAAAATTAAAAAACAATTAATTGTGTGAACTGATATTTAAACAAAC
>NW_004191774.1:4430-6922 GCF_000330505.1 Entamoeba invadens IP1
TGCAGAGAGTATACCGAGCCGAGATACAAAGTCTTGTTGATTGATTATATGTCAAGAAAAAGCGAGTATATAAAAGAAGCCATTAAAGCCTCAGAGTTATATTTATTAGAAACTTCACATAAAAGACCCCGAAAAACCAAACAGAAATTAATTTTGGAATTAACACAAACAGATAATAGTAACAATAGACTTCATTTGAGTATTAATGAGCAATTGAATACACCTTTTGAAATACAAGTTGTACAACAGAAAAAAGATAAAAGTGGTATTGATAACAAGTACCAAATTACCAACACAGATGAACTAAAGCTATCAGCACACAACTCAATAAAAATAAACAGTATAAGTCCTCAGTGTAGTATTGATAAATCACAAATTGATAATAAATGCAAATAAAATGCTATTGAAGACTTGAATAACATCAACATGGATTGTGAAAAATGTATTTGTAATCCACTTAAAACTGTTGAAAGTGTTCAAATTACTTCGGATAAACAGTATATTTCTGTTAATAACACACAAAAATCAATGGAATGCGAAGAAAATGGTGATATTAAAACGAAAACATGTGATGTTTTCGATAGTATTATTGGTATGACATACCAACTGTTAAGTGAAAACCAAACAATCATTTCAATTGCCGAAAATCTTCAAAACATTTTTATCACAACAAACACAAACACTATTAAGGAAAAACGTTCAAAAATATCAATTAAAAGTAAAATATTTACAATTCTTGCAAGTGTAATTCAAAATAAAGTAAATTTGAGTGTTTCTCAAACTGTTGCAGTATCTGAAATATTAGATTTATTTGTTTCTCTTTTAATCGAAAAGGAGAAACAGATAATGATTGAAACCAAAATTCATTTAAGTCACTCAACTTGTTTAAAAGTAGTAAATTTGTTGAATGATAAAGAATGTAATGAAATAATTTATTTATTTCAAAGTTGTGTGTGTTATGGAATGGCACTGGACTCTACACACAAGTCTGGGACGGAAATTATAAGGTTGATTTGTCGTTTTAGTATGGAAAATTGTGTTATTGTACAGAAAAAAATTGTTATTGGTGAAATTTACGAAAAAAAACTAATGCTGAAAATATAGTAAAATGGGTGATAGATGCTTTAAACCAATTTAAAGCCTCTTTGTTGAAATGTGTGTTTTGTACAACAGATGGATGTACTGTAATGCAGGGGTGTCGTTCTGGAGTTTGTAAATTGCTTGGAATAGAAAAAGAAAAACTCAAAACTCTTACTCAAAAAGAGGAACTTTTTAAGATTAAAACATTTGTACTGGACACCTACATGTCACATTATTGTTTGTGCCATAGAATTAATGTTGGTGAGTCTTTTTGTTGGACCACTACAGATGGGAAGTTGTTTTTGTCATTATCAAAATTCATTTCAAATGATGTAACAATAACTCAGTGGAATTTCTTTTGGGCAAAAAGGAAGGCAAAAAGACCACGTTCATATTCCCACATTAAGTAATACAAGATGGTTTTATCATGCCTTACTTGTTGAAAAACTAGTCAACAATCATGTGGATTTCGACGTTTTTTTCAAAGAATTGGGTTTATATGAAAAAATCAACGAGTTGTTTATTTCCGAATACAAATCAACACTTTCAAATAAAGATAACACAATTAAAGAAATTGATTATTTTGTATTCCTAGGTAAAAAAAATCAAAACTGTCTGTGTAAACGACACTCTTTTTCTTGCGTTTGCTGGTTTTTTCAATGATATTCTTTCCGAGTCAAAAAAGTGTTGTGACCAATTACAGGAAAAATTTGGGATTATAAACGAAGAACTATTTCGAGTAAAAGAGTATCTGCGTTATATAAATAATGGAATTCTAGATGTGGTTAATGGAGATTTTCATCAATACAAATCAGTTAACAGATTTCTCTCTTTTAATCCACCCAAAGAATTTGTTGATTCGTGTAAAATATTCTAGTTGAGTTATCACTTGAAATGAATGTTCGTTTCTGTAGCTCCACATCAGCAAAATTTAAAGCAGATACAAATAATATATCAGTAGTTAAAACAGAACTGGATAATATACAAAACTTGGACAGATGTCTGGATTATTTTAACTTCCCAGAAAGATATTTTAAAAACGACTTTGTCTTCTTTCGTGAACCATTTGATGAATTGGAGAATGAAGTATCACAAATTAAAAAACTCATTGAAATTAACAAAGAACGGGTATTTCAATTCATCCAAAAAACAAAAATGTATATTGCAAATTTAGTTTACTCGATGTTCATAATTTGTTCGCGTTTGACAAATTCCCTTGTTGTGGTGAATTGGTTTTTATTGTTCTGAGATTAATACCAACTTCTTCGTGTGTAGAATCGTTATTTTCTTTTTACAAATTTGTGAAACAAATTAACATGAAAGTTAGTGTTGTTGATGCGCGTTTATCGGTAAAGTTCGCAGTAATGACCCAAACAAGAACATCTCTTGCTTAATTACAGTTGTTGGTAAAT
>NW_004191774.1:7022-14663 GCF_000330505.1 Entamoeba invadens IP1
TTTGTGACGCTTTGAAAACTCGTGAACACCATTTTTATCACTTTCTGAACAATTTACAGAAGATTTTGGCTCTCTTCAAACTCGAATAAAAGACTCGTTGGCTATATAAAATAACACACAACATTAAAATTCAAAAAATAAAAAGAAATCAATCATTCAGCAACAAATGAGATCAATATCGTGTTATTTCAAAGTAAAGCAATGGTTTCCCGTAATATTAAAAGCGTTTTCAATTTTTATTGATATAAAGTGCTTTTCGACTTGTCAAATGGTTTTAGACCGTTTTCAAGACAACAGTATTTCCCAATCAAACAACAATGTATAAACTCACAGCCCTACAACGACTTTAATGTTGTTAATATTGCAGACCTTGACTACAAACAAAAAGAGATAATAAATGAGACATTAGTCTGCCACAGCAAAGTAATGACAGACTACATTGTGCTTGATCCATTTAACGAAGGTTTAAATAATCATATTTATTCAGAAAAAAAAATAAAGAACTATGTAAAAAACAAACCCGTCTTAACGAATTTGTAAGACTGTTCCCCCATCTATCATCTCAACCAAATTCATTGGAATTTAAAGTTTACAATGACAATAATTGGAAGAGTATCTGGCTTTATATTGTCTTTGGTTAATTCAAGTGAGTTTTGTAAATGATAATTCGTGGCTTTAATTGTAATCATTTATTTTTTTATTGAAGTTATTTTTTTTATAAAGATCACATTTTTTTCAGAAAAGCTTGAACACATTATTTCCCTTTTTGTGTTTTTTAAATTTACAGTCTTTTTTCCCCTCAATTCCCTTCATTTTTTGGAAAACATCGAAAAAAATAGCATAGAAATGTTGTCACTACTTTAGCTTTACCGTCCATTTATTGTGATCGAAAACTGGGATTATAGAGAAATACAACTATTGAACTTTAAACATTTTCAGAAAAACGGGTTATTTATATTTTGTCACCGACTTTATTCTCCATCTGTTACGTTGAACACATTTGAATAAATCAACCAACCGCCAAATCTTATTTTAAACATCCAGAGCTTGAAATATAACATAAACAAACACACTTGTAACATTTTCTATTTTCTATTTTATATTATGTTTTTCTTTTTCTAAAAAAACACAATGATTATTGATATCAATTAATTTCAAGATTTTTTTGTAATAATCAACAAACAACCCTGAAACTGTTCCATAATGACGCTTCTGAGTCGAAACCGTTCAAAATGGGTTTGATAATTTTCATTTGAAGTGGTGTTTTTCCAGTTCTCTGTCGCCAAGATCACTGGTTTATAAATTCAAATTTATATTATTTAACATTAAAAAATCATTGTTTTTTTCTTTATATTTTTAAATACTGTAAAACCTCCCAAGAGTGGTACCTCTGAAGAGCGGGTTCTCCCAAGAGCGGGCATTTTTCAGACTAAAACTAAAAATAGAGTTCTCTAAAGAGCAGTAATTAATGTTTGATTGGCTAAAAATGCCTACTCTTGAGAAAACAAAATTCTCACACCCTCCGGTTTTTGGCAGGTTTTACTGTACTTTTTTTTAAATATTAAAATATTACACTTATTGAAAAAGAGGGGAAATGTGTATTGTAATACACTTAAAAAACGATTTAACAAACTAATATTTAAGTAGCACTATACGTTTATCTATCTGTTTATAAGTCTCATGTCTAAACAATTCACAATTGAATTTAATATATATAAGACACATAATGGTTATCATAAAATTTTTTATTTAATCATTCGTAAAAAAACAGAAAAACAGTCGTGTTAAAAAACATGTCTACTCGCGATGTTTTCTTTAATTTTAAACATGTAGACACTATCGGCCAATTTTTATATTTTTCCAAAGTCTTTCAAAAAATATAAATTTTGTCTTTATAACGTTAAAAGATATCTCTCAAAAAGTTCACATTTTTTTCGTGAACGCATACAAAAGTTCAAGAAGAAGTCAAACAAAATTTGTGTTTGGTTCATCTTGCTTTTCTCTTTTAAAAATTGAATCAACTTCGTGTAATTTATGTGATAAATGTGTAGACCATTTTCACCACAACCTTATAAATACATCGCAACAAAATTTTATATGTTATCTTCTGCGAATGTACTATAGGCTAAAGTACTTTTGACCAAAGCGAGAACGCACTTTCCCAAAGACCATCAAAAATGATAATAAAATTACAATAAACGAAACAAATTATAATCAAAAAGAACACTGCGTTTTGCAGACTCAAACATCGAATTGTTGTATAGCAGTTGAGTAAAATTTATTCATAAAAAATTGTCTTTTTTGTGTAGACATCAGTTTGCTCTATGATTAAGTACATTTAATTATATGAAAAAAAACTCCCGACTTACAGCAAAATTCTTTAAAAAAATATTAAAAAAAACTTGGGTTGTTTAAAGTATATCCTGTTATTTGGGTAAATAACAATATTAATATCACCATTTAATAAAATGATTGGCTAAATGTCTTTGAAATTATTTATGTTTTTTTGTTGTGTTATTGAAAATAGTTTAAATAATAGTAATATTTTAAACGTCCCAAATTTGTTTTTTTAAATACAACAAGGAAAATGAACCTCAGCCCAGGAAATGTTCTTTAGCCCAAAGAAATTCATATACTTTCTTAAAAAACACGGGTTTTTACTAAAAAAATATTTCAGAAAATTGACTTTTATGTATGTATAGTTTATTATTTTAATATAACAATAGAAAATAATTGGGTTTTTTGGCTAAGGTTAATTTGCTGGGCGAATGTTTAATGGCCCAACTGTAAGTGAAATATATAAAAAAGTTTAATTTAATTAATAATTAATAACGTTTTAACACTGACTTTATAATAAAACCTTTTAATTGTATAAATGACTTCAATTGGATTTTTGAGGGCAGGCGGTAATCGATATCTTGTCAATAAATTTACATGATCTGTTCTTATTTATAGAAAATTGTTGTCACATTGACAATTGTTTAATTAATTTATTTTGAATTCCATTTTTTAAAAAACAAAAAATCCAATATTTTTTTATCAATTAAACAAAGTTTGTAATAAAGACAACGTTTATCGATTAACTTTTTTCGATATGATGATTATTATTAATTAATTTAAATTATAAATAAGAACAAATAGTTCATGTTGAATTTTATGTGGTTAGACAATCGTTGTAAATTAACTCAGATTTAAATTTTTGAAAATTATTTAATCAACAGTATGTCTAACCATATTTGTTTATTGAAGTTATAATTGGATATTTGAACAATAGTACAAGTTGGTTGTTTATTTTTCAAATAAAAAGTATTAATATAAAATAATATATTGTAATTAAATATTAAAATTTGTTTAATAGTAATTTTTTAATATTGACTTGGAATCCAACAAGTACTCTATCTATAAGTAAAGTATGATGAAAAGGCATCATAGTATTTAAAGTTGGGTTTTCAACTACAATATGTATTAAATTATGTTTATTCTCTTTATATTTATATTCGTTTCTTGTGCAATAAACCCAAAAGAAGCAGGTCCTGATGACAGCATTATATTACCCGAAAATCTTGTTACAATTATACATAAACATTATACCGAGTCATTTGAAATAATCAAACAATTAAGGGGTCTTTATACTGATACGGTTGGATATTCATATCTATACGAAGAAGGAATGGCGAAAGCAGTCGACGAAATGCAATCACTGGAAGACCAACTTATTAAATTACTCGAGAAAATATTGAATACAAGACGTACAACAAAAAATGAATTTATACAATTATGTCTGTTACTCTCCAAGATTTATAATTTACATGAAGTTCATCATGGTTATGGCAAATACATCCTTTTACTTCGAAATAATTTGGAATCGATTTCTAAAACAACACAGATAGACGCGAGAATGAAAACTCGACTCAAATTGTATCTCGTGTTGGATTTCAATTGGTTTCTTAATCGTCGCAGTATGTTAAAGGAGTTGTCATCTTTCATTGGTTTATTAAAAAGTGGACATTATCTTAAAGCACAAAATTTAGTTATGGCTTTGGTAGAGACATTAAAACAATATCCTTCTGTTGAAACATCACAAACACAACTACGAGAAGAATTTCTAATCCCAAAGGTGCAACAACCAGAGAAGCCAGAAGATCCAAGTGAAAAACCAAGTCTTTTAAAAAGAAGTAGTTCAATAGGTGATTTAATTGGAAAAGAGCTTAAGAGAGAACGTTTGAGAAGAAGTCTATCGCAACCAACGACAAGTTCACAAACACCAACAACAGCTGGTGGAGTTAAACCAAGTAAAGATAGTGGCCAAGAAAAAGGAGCTCCAACAAAGGCGGAATTGGAAAAGAAGAAAGAAGTTGAAATTCCAAAAGATTTAATGAAAAAAATAAAAGAAATTATGGAGTGTTTGGAACAGATGATTAAAAACCTTAAGTCACTCAAATCGTTCTCGTTCCAAAACCAAATTTTATTTACAACACAATTTTGGGCTACGGCGGGTATGATGGAAATGAACATTGACGATATTAGAAATTTGTTGGTACTTGTTGAAAAGAGGGGTCATATAAATATAGAAATGATGGAAGAATGGATGAAGAACATGGCCAACCATTTTAATTTACAAAATTTGAAAGCTGGATTTGGAAACTACATATTTTATATTTCCAGAAATATCGAATATGTTAATAAAAAATATTCTGGAAATGAAGTGATGTTGAGAAAAATAATGAAAATGTTGTTACTTAATGATGAGTGCATCGAACATCTGTTAGAACTTGTCGACTTATTAGCAACTTTGCTTCAAATGAACAACGATGATGCGTTTGTCAACAAAAGATATAAATTAGTTGATCTTTTAATGCGAATCAAAACAGAAAATACACATCTAACATTAAAATCTCTTTCTACTGGCAAAAGTGGTGCCAAATCAACAGAAGCTAAAAGGTCTCCAACAACAGAGAAAAAATGATTTGGAATTAAACACTTTTAATTCAAAAACCAGCTACTTTTAAAGTTATTTTTTATCATGTTTTGGCATGGAAACAATTAATATATATATATCTATATATATAAATATATATCAATTTTAATATATTATTAAATAAATAGTTGAACAATAACGATTATAATTGTGTATACACAATGATTCATTAACATTGTATTTTTAAATAATTTTTAGTACATTTTCTCAATTTTGTCATTTTATCAACAGTTTAATTTTTAACAATGTTTATACAAATTACACATTTAATTATTTAGTCATTAAATAATATAATAAGTTGTAAAAAAATTGTTAAAATTCGTTTAAAATTTTGACATGTCATTTCCTTGTATTTCGAAAGAACGTTTTGTTGAGTAAACGTCGAATGGGTTCATCATAAAATTTCAAAACTCCAAAAGCGAGTAAAATGGCTTGTGCAGCTGTTGTGTTCATATGCCATGATAATACCTTTTTGTCGACTTTTTTATTCATTTTCGTCCATTCTCCAACTTGGAACATGAATAGCCAATGTGTCAAATACAGTGGGTAAGCTGCTTCCCCACATAAATTAAAAATTTTGATAATTAATTTGCTTTTAATTTCTGATAACGACCCAATGGCTAACGAAGCAGGTAATAAAACTACAAGTGCAAAATTTTCAAAATCGCCGTTTTCATTTCCAAATGGCCAACTGGGATCAAAACAATATGCAACACACAACAAAAAAGCAGAAAAACAAGACCCAAAAGGTATTACAAGTTTTTTGTTGTAAATTTTATAATAATAGTTGGACACTTTTCTGATGATATATTCCATAATAATTCCCATTACAAAGCCATAGAGTACTCTTATGCAATCTAAATACTCGCCACATTTTTTGTTGAAATGTTCGAATAAAAAGACAAACGGTTTGGTATCAATCTGACTGCAGAATTCCTTTCTAAACTGTTTTTTGGTCGAGTTTGTTCTAGTTTCTAATATATAGTACATTATACAAATCAAAACAACAATATTCAAATATCTTAAAACAAAAGCATATAATAAACCACATAGATGTTCATATAAAAGCGTCCATTGTGGGGGGTTAAGTGGGAATAATCTTCTTATATTTGGTAGATGGACTGGAATTGAAAAACATCCTATTAGCATTAAATACTTGAACTCTTCATTATCCATTTTTGATAAATATGCATATGAAAATGCTCCAACAAGTAAGGCACCAAAAAATTGCATTGGTAATAAACGTAACAGTCTTTTAAAAATGAAAATAAAAGGGTTAAAGACGTTTTGATTTTCTAGGTCTGTTTTGAATAAACTTGTTTGATTTAAAGTTACATTATGATTGTTATTTTCATTGACATACAATCCAATTAGAACTTTGGACAACATTTTTTGAAATGCAACCAAGATTAACATATAAAGATATTTAAATGGCAACATTATATAATGTTCGATTATTTCGATAACGTAATAATCACGATTTTGTGAGTTTGAATGCGACATTAAAAACCCCGAAAGCATAAAGAAAAATTCAACTGCTAAATGACCATAAGGAAATTGCTGTTTAAAGCGAATTGCCGAGTAAATTCCATAGTGGTGACTAAATACAGCAAAACAAGAAATTGTTCGAAGAAGTGAAAGTGTGTTGAAATACTGTCGTTCCAACACTTTGTTTAACATTTTTGGTTGGTTGTCGTTTTGTGTTTTCGATGAACTTTGAGTGTCGTGTTGTTCAAAATCAGTTATTGTTGGATTTTCAATAATAGATTTGTTATGATCGTTGCATTTGGTTTCACAATCAATTTCAATTGTTGTTTCTTTTGTGTCGTTTTTGTTGTAATGAAAATATTGTTGTTTATTTGGTAAATTTGGTGTATCTTCGTTGTTAATAGACATTTGGTTTCAAGATGCTTCAATTATATCATCTGATTTTCGATTTATTTATAATATATTGATTTATAGTGTTATACAAAACCTTTTTAACATTTTAAATATAAAGGTTGGTTTTTTAATTTTTATTTTAAGAAATGTAACTTACATTTTTGTAATTTTTAAACGTTTCCATGTTTTGAAACAATTTAACAAAAAATATATTAAAAAACAATGAAATAATGTATTTTAATTGTCTAATTTTTATATTTAAATAAATATTTTTTTAATAATTCCAATATAATGTTTTGAATTAAATTTTGAAAAAATGAAACAATTTTATTATTATTTATTATATAAAAATGACTTGTTTACTATACCTAGGGTCCGAATGACCAACTTGGTAATTTTGCCGAATTTTGGTTGGGTTTTATCAGATGCAGACACCAATTTTTTCACAACCAAAAACCGAAGATAAAACCGATTCAAAAACTTAAAAAGGGGTAGCTACTTTTTGTTTCAAAAATAGTTAATAATCCAAAACAGCTCATTTAAAGAACCGAAAGAAACAAAACCTAATAATGTCTTTGTTTAAAATATAAAACACAAAACTGTCTCAAAAAAATTATTATGATCAATAAGGAAAAAAAAGACATATCAAATTTTTCAAAAAAGAAAAACCAAAATAATTGTTTTCAAACCAATTTATAAAATACATTTTGAACAAGTTGTGATGTATTGTAAAAATAATTTAAACAGCTTGTTTTATTAATTATAATTAATAGTTAATATCT
>NW_004191774.1:14763-21004 GCF_000330505.1 Entamoeba invadens IP1
GTACACTCGATTCTGTATCCCTCGTTATCTATCAAATTTGTTGTTGTCAATCATTTCTTTGTTTTTCGAGACTCAAACTCCACGCCACTCTGGCAGCCAGAAAACTCCAAAACATCAATATCAATTGTTGAATTCTGTTTGTGGTCACATGAATAACACCCATAAAACAGATTGGAACACTTCATACTGACACTCTGTTACACTTTGAATTCGTCGACTGGAAAGTCAATGTAATTTCCTTCAGTCTTGAATACCATTCGATTGGATTCGCAGTTTATTGCTCTTTTAATGCTCAATGAAATCGTTTTTGAAACACGTTTATTGTTATCATCCAACACCAATCATATGGGGGCAAAATATACAATTCAATGATTTGTATATTGTGCTTGTATAAAATTATGCCACGTTTGAGCCGAGACATATTACATGGATGCATTATGTGCAACAACAATCAAAAACCATCGGTTTGATGTAATCATTGGGTCTATTTTTGTGACATCATTAGTGACTTAACTGTTGCAGATTCTCTTGGTATTTCCCAAGCGCCGATATCAAACCGTACTGTATTTCCCATCACTCTTCGAAACTCTACATGGAAGTGCTGCAAAAAGAAAATGTAACACAGTCAAGTCTGTTCGAACAGCGTCTTTGATGTTGAAGTGTCTCGTGTATAGTGTTGAGTTAGTGCTCATCAAAGAGATCATCCAAGGTTTTATCTCGCTAAGGCCACAACCATTGAGATCTATGAAGAATAATCAACCATACTTGACTCCAAACCATTTAATCTGTTTATTATTGGTGTTGTTTGTTTATCTGTAGTCTCAAAAAAGACACTTTCGAGGCGTTTTCTGGGGTAAACGACGAATTTTCATTATAGACTATTTTACCGACATTTCGAAAAACTCTTTCTGAGTCTATGCTTGTTGGTGAAAAGAGAGATACTTCCTGGCAATATCATATAAATCGGCGTGTTTGTTTAGTTTAATACAGTTTTGCCAATATTCTTCGGGACTTTTACAGTTTTCTCCGTTTTCTATCGCACCATGATCTTCTAAATACAATCTAATTGCTTTATCAATTGGTGATTCTTCTCGTCTTTGTACTGCATCAGTTGTCATCATTGGAATTGCCCAATTGGCAAATTCAATATGAAAATGTGAACTCGAATTTAAAAAAGCGGAACTACTTTGTGGTGTTATATTACTTATGCCACTCAATTCAGCCTTCACTCTTTGAACACAGGTATTGATTTGTGTTTCAAACAAATCACCATCACGAGTAATAGGAAAAAAGAAAGCTGCTAAAATATATTCTTCTTTTTGAGAAATAGCGCGCAGTCTTTTTTCGAATTCAGATCGAGCTATCATTTTCCAGTCCTTTCCAAAAATAGTCCCAGCTTCAATTTCCATAAAACCACTTTCCGATTCTTCTGCATAATCTTCATCTATTTCACTATGTTTTAATATATTTTTTAGAAAACCTTCCGGTTAGTAAATAGAAGAGGAAATTGTATTCCAAATGTCTCTAATAGCTCCCACAACATAACACGAAGTAATTTTTTGGTTCGCCGCCAATTTGTTGTAAAGATCGTCCATTGCTTTTGTGAGTGAATACATTTCTTTGGCCCCTTTCCACCCCTCTTCATTGAACTGAATCCCATTGTTCAGTTCTTTAACACTCTTCTCTCTTTTTAACAATTTGCTAAAAGAAAGGTAACATGAATTAAACCGCGTTTTCGTATAAGTCGCAAGACATCCAGGCTCTTCACAATTTTTTGAACACAACTCTTCAAATATTCTTTGTGTTTTTTGAGAAAATTGGAGTGTTTTGGCCAAAGAATTAATATTTTTCATGAAGGCTTTCATCCCGGGTATTTGTTTTATCACAGCAGAAAACAAATTATTCGATGTGTGTACAACACAGTCAGTTTTGTTTCCATTAATTTCAGACAATTTATTGTTATTTGATGCCGAATCAGCAACAAATTGTATGTTGTTAACATTCAAATTTAAATCTATAACAATTTGACTCACATATGTTTTAATTTCCTTTCCTGTATGTTCTACATTAAAAGGACTCATATTCAAAACTTCGTTGTGTGACTCAAATTGTTTATCGACATAGTGGAGAGTTGTTGTTATATAAGAATTATTATATTTACTCATGATATCTGTTGAAATAGATCCTGATAGATTATTGAAAACGACATCTTCTTTAATTCTTTTTTTGAGATCTCCTAGTTCTCTATCGTACAATTCAAAAAGACAAGTTGTTCTAAATGTTTTTTCGTCTGACAACACAACTGACTTATCGAGAAAATTCAGTAACTCAACTAAAAAGGGATTTCGAATTTGACTAAAAGGAATTCCAACAGATGAAAAAAATCTCATCAACATTATGTTAACCTCTTTATTTCTTTGTGACATTTTTGGAAACAGTTTTCTCCTTTTTTCTTCATCTTTTAATTTGTCGTAATGAAAATTAATTAAATGATTTTTTGCTGATGAAGTAGACTGTGTGACCATGTTATAATTTAACATTTTGTTACAGAGAAAACATTTTATAAAAAAGGAACAACCTACACATGTGGGTTCTCCCTTTGATCGGTATCACCAGGAAGACACTCGGGGTGTTCTTGGCATGGCAAATATACAATTTTCATGTAATTCCAAATAAATGAACGAATCATTATTAATTGTAGATCCAAACACAAATAAATATTATATAGTTTCATATTTTAGTTTTTATTGTTTAAATAAATTATAAAAACAAATGTTTCATTTGTTTAGATAATAGTATATTTTAATATATATATATATATATATATATATATATATTCAAAATATCAAGTTAATAAGTAATTTATTTTGTGAATGTATTTGTTTTTAATAAAAATAATAACATTTTCATATTTAAATTTATAATTATTGAATATATTTTTATAATTATTTATTTTTTTTATTATATAATAATACAAATAACTTATTAAATAAATAATATCGTTTGTTGTTTTTATAAATAATGTTTATAATTATTTTTATATTTTTTTATAATTATTAAAATGAATTTTATTACTGCCACTAAACTCATTTAACCATTAAAAAAGTTTGGCCATTTTTCATTTGAAATTTTTTTACGATGACAATAATCTTCTTTTTTTTACTAAATTTTGATTTTTTATTTTTTTGAGACTAAAAATTTAATTCGATTTTTTGTTTTTTATGTTAAAAAGAACTTAAAAACAACACTTTTAAATTAAATAAATTAAAATAAGCTGAACTTAAAATAATGTCTCCACGTTTACTAATTAAGACAAAATTATCTTTTTGAAACAAAACCTTGGAAATAAAAAAAATAATGGCAAAAAAATTTTCTTATTTTTGATGACTAAAAAATATGTGATTTTAGCGATCGGTCCCTAGGTATATTGTTTACTTTAGATTAATACAAACCAAAATAAATTTAGAACAGAAAACCGTTGCCGGTTTGAACACAGCTCATGTTTTTCAAAAAATAAATAATTATTCCTAATACTATTTTTTAAAAGAAAATAATTGCCAACAACCCAACATTGATTAATTTTCCCTACTGTAAATGATAAAACACGTTTAAAAATAAAATATTTTAAATTACAATCAAAAGTACCCTTACCAAAAAAAACATTTGCCATAATTGTTTTTTGAAAAAAGTTGTTTTTTTAGCCACTGTTTGTGCGTCCCCATATCACCCACTTTCCTTGTCCGTGCTGTTTGGACGCTGATGTGGTTTCCCCAGAGCCAGGGGGACTAAGAAAGTTGATGGAACGGTTGCACAAACAAACTGTTTATCTGTGTCTTCATGAGCCTTCTTTTCAATGCCACGTCTCACATGTTATTTATTGACTTGAGTTGAATTATTGGTATTTTTTGAATTCGGGAACCTAACCTAATATCTTCCCAGTTTCTTATTATTATAATTTTAATTTAAAATATAATTCCTAATAAATAATCTATTTTTAGGGGTAATCAATACAATTTACCAACCAAAAGAATTTAAAAAATTACTCAACAAAACCAAATATAATTATTGGCAAATTGTCTTGCTTATTTTTTATAATTTTATCGATTTTTTGATATTTTTTACAACACTGAGATTTGTGAATATATAAAACGCATAGTCAGAAATGATTTTAGTGTAACGAATGTAATCAATTTTTAAAGTTTGTTTTAATTTTATTAAAAAAGTTTTTAAAATAAAACAATAAATTTAAAAAAATTAAATAACAATCAAAAATAACATATTTTTGGTCAATTAATAATATATCCAGACCGAATTTATCATATTAAGTTTATTAACACATATAAAAAATATGGATTAAATCAGAGAAGCGCCCCATTCGACAAAATACTTTCCAATTGGTCTTTGTCTTTTTTCAAGTTCTTCAACACTTTTCAATAATAAACCATCAGCTTCAAAAAATTGAAGAAACACCCGTATTCCATTTTCAAAGCCGCTTATTGATAACTTTGCCTCGTTTTCATATTGAACATCACATACAGTGATTCCTATTTTCTTGTATTTTACAAGTGTTTTAACCCAATACACAATAAAGTCGTTTTGCTCTCTCGAATTCAGTCCAAGTCTTTCAAGCACTTCTCTCACGCCTTCTATGTTATTTGCGACATACTTTTGACCATCAAAGGTTGTGTGTGTTTCTCCCTCCCAAAATAAATATTCATATTTCTTACCATTTACTTCGATTATTAAATTATCATCTTCTTTGTGATCTTTTAAAACTTTGTTGTGTTGTTTTGACGCGTAAAAAGCACTCCAAACGCACTTCTTGTTGTGTTCATCGATATATTGTGGTGTTGGGTACAAACACGAAAAAGTAGTGTTGTTTAGTTCAATTTGGATGTCAACTTTTTGTTTTGAATTTGTTTCTTCAGACGCATTTGAGTCGTACAACAAAATGACTGGCTTTTCGAGTGGTGATAAAGCGAGAAGTACAGTTGACTCATTGACAATCCCAACGTCTTGCAATTTAACATCATTTTGAAGTAAATTTTTGTTGAATACAATTCGCTGTCTGCATGTTGGGCAATATTCAGATTTTTCAATTTCGGTTTTGAGGTCTAAAACAGTTGCCAAGTTATGTACATAAACGACTGTTGTTTTAACAAGAGTTTGCACATTGATTTTCATGTAATGATATACTCGAGCATTAAATGTTTTTTCTATGAATATTGGGTCTCCGTGTGTGTACACGTGCAACGTTTCAAGTTGAGTAAAATGTCGCAAAGTCTTTTCAGTAAGTGGAATTGGGTTGTAATTTAATTTAGTAACAATGTTATTGTACTTTTTGGAAACACTCATCACCCGAATAAAATCATCGAATGATTGAAAGTACTTACAGACTAACATCATATAAAAAGAATCAAGAGTTGATACCATTATGATTATAAAGTTTTTCTTATTGGTTTTATATTGTTTTTCATCAAAAACAAAACAACAATCAGATTGATTGGTTATAAATTTGGAAAAATTACTGGTTTAAAAGTAAAAAAACGATGAAAGACGAATCCAAATACTTCAATATTAATTTATTTGAGAAGTCTGTCGAATGAGGTTGTCCATTTGACAAATTGTACACAAAATAAGTTTAAAAAACTGGGAATTAGGAAAAAAAACGTGAACCCCCAATAAAAATATGGAACAATGTTTTTAAAGTGTTTTGAATAGTTTTTCTATATATTCATGTTTTAATAGTTCAAAAAATCTGACAAAGTTAAAGAAAGGACAAAGTTTTACACTGAAATAACAAATTATTATTAATTATATTTTTTTAATTGAAATAATGATATCATATCAATGTTGGTAATAAGTCGAAAAATTTTAAATTTTTTATTTTTATTAAAATTATAAATTGTTAAAAGTTAATGTAAAAATACAATTAAAGTCAAAGGTGTTTATTTGTCGTGAACCCAGCAGAAAAACGTATCTATTTGTCGTAAATGAGTGAATTTTGTAAAAATTCTTTTTTATATCGACAAAAGTTACATATTCGAAAATAAAATAATTAATTGTCGTACACCAAAATAATTGGCCAGTTGTGCGACAATAAAGCAAGTTCGACAATTATAATTACTACAAATAGACTCCTTTGACTGTATATTGATTCATGC
The DNA here is from genome assembly GCF_000330505.1 of Entamoeba invadens IP1. Taxonomy (NCBI): domain Eukaryota; phylum Evosea; order Mastigamoebida; family Endamoebidae; genus Entamoeba; species Entamoeba invadens. The sequence goes on from NW_004191774.1 coordinate 20,928, forward strand.
ATAAATAAGACAAATATCATTTGAGTTCATCGAAAGTTATTTTTAAGTTTATTATCTTATATACTTAACTGTATTTA
>NW_004191774.1:21104-38717 GCF_000330505.1 Entamoeba invadens IP1
ACATAAAATTAAAATATTTTTTATTAAAATAATTTATTATTTTTTAACAATAACAATATTTAAAAATGAAAAACAAAAGTTTATTTATTATTTTCGGAGATTTAATTCAATAATAATACTATCAGGTGAATTAATTTGATACCTTTCCATTAATTTAATTTAAAAGTAATTATTTTCATTTATCATTTATAAAACTATAAATATAATTGATATAAAAATAATTATGTTTAATTTCCTGAGATTACAATAAAAAACATTCAATTTGTATAAAAAATAAACAATTGAATAAATGAATTAATATGAATATATTTTTGCAACTGGTTAAATGTTTAAAAACTTGTTATAATCAGGTACATATATTTTTTAAACACTAATTCTCTGAATTTTTATTATTATCAGATAAAATCATATAAAATACCATCATTATAGTATGAAATGAAAATATCATTATTATTTAAATAAAAACACGATCAGTTACAACAACGATATTATAATTGGACAGAGTTATGTAAATATTATCAAAAAAGTACATAAATGTTAGTTAAATAAAAGTATTAAATAATACTACTTTATAAATTGATGATACAATTTAAGTTAACATTTTTATATAATTGATTGTTTAAACAATCTGCTAAGTATTTTAAATATAAAAAATGATATCTTTAATCAATACGCATAAACGTTTAAAAACAAAAACACAATATCGTTTTTTATAAACTTTAATAGTGTGTTTACACCAAATTTTCAAGATAATTTTTATCAACACATTTTTTCAAAACAAAAAAATGTTTAACAATTTTTGATGTAATAAAAGCACCTTTTTAACCTTAAATAATCAATGTTCGCTCTCTTTCTCGTTGCAATGGCTTCCGCCAAATACTTAATTAGTCAAACGAATGGGTATAGTATGGTCTTTAAATTGGGTCAGTGTTATTACCAATCGAACGGAGTCTATGTAAAATTAGAAGACGATGGAGATGATATAAAATTATTTCTCTCTTCTAAATGTGGTGATTGGAAATTAGAAAAGACTCAATTACTGACTTCAAGTGATACTTTTCGAAATGATTTACCAGAGTTTTATTATGCAGTTTATAGTTATTCAGATCGGAGTGATTGTACTATTGTAGAGAGTGACGCTCATCCTGGTGAATTGATATTCAAGCAATGTATTAAAAGTTCCGAGTCGTCTTCTCAAAAGGCAGAAATGGCAGACGGGAAACTCAAAATAACAAAATATAACACAATAGATTGCACAGGAGATGCGGATACACCTAGTTTTGTTGAATTGAACAAATGTATTAATATTAATAATATTAATATAAAATACACTGAAAACGCATTTGGGATTTTTGCATTTCTTGCACTTTGCATTACGTTTTTGTTTTAACTTTGAAACAATTTCATTGTGATTTTATTGTTGTTATTTAATAATTATTGTTTTACTGTTATTATAACTAAACATTGTAATTAACAATCTTTTTAAATATAATATAATAAACTAAATATTAACTAAAACCTAATAATTTATTATAATATTAATACAAATAATAACAAAAGTAAATGTCAACACCATTTAAATGCTTACAAAATATTTAAAAAAGTCAATGTTTTGAAATCCAACAAGTTTAAGATGAACAAACAACTAATAACAAATGTAAATTTAAGTCATTTGTCAAATAGATTGTTAATATAAATTTGAATTCTCTTTTTAATGTGTGTTGAATTTTAAAAAGATTGTATTTAATTTATGTTAGATACATTAATTAATTAGATGTTAGATACTGATAATATTCAATAATTATGTTTCAAAAAACTGATGTTTAATATTTTTACAACTTCTAAAATGAATCAAGTAATTTAAAAAATAAAAAAGTCACGAATTCAGAAATACAAATTTTAATTTTTGTTTAAATATATAAATAATAGTTTATACAAAGTATTATGAGTTTCAATTTTTTTCAAAACAAATGTAATAGTAAATTTAAAATCATTATTTAATATAGATATTTTATATTATGTATTTACGAGCAACTTTTAATCAATGGTTTGCCCACATTTAATGAAAATAATATTTTTGTAAATGATCTATTAATAAATTGAATTGTTTTAATATTACTAATTATTAAATATTTAAATTCTAATTATAAATTAAGTTACGATTAAAATTAATTAGACTTTAAATTGGATTTTTTTAATTCGTTAAATATCAGTTTTAATATAATATGATTGAATAGTTTTCTGTTGTACAAAGGTTGTAAAATAGTTGTGACGATTAGTGAAGTTATCTGACTGCGCAAACTTTAGCGCGTACAATTAATCATCACTTTTCATTGCATATTTAAATCAAAAAACACCTAATTAATTAATGTTAATTGATGTACAAAAAACAAAAAGTCAACATGTTATTAAAAATTGATTTAATTTAACTATTACATTATTATTATGAAATTAATAAAGTAAGTTATAAATTAACTTTATTTATAGTGAAATACGCACATTTATTCAATTAATCAATTAATTAATTAATTATTTATTTGATGTTTGTTTAATAGTATATTAATAATTAAATTTATTATTTATATAGTTTTGTTATTAATAAACACAACTTTTAGGAAACAATAACAAACAATATTAGATTTCTATTTTAGGAAACTTCACAAATAGTTTTTTTTATAATTTAAAACCGATATTGGATGCTTTTTAAATATTTTTATTTATACAAATAACAATTTTTATAAAAAACAACCATAATTAATACAATTGCAAGCATATACAAAGAGACAAAAAATATGCATAGTTTAATTTTGATTTCCATAAATGAAATTTGATAATGAATAATATTTAAACATTAAATTCATTAATTCGAACATCAAATGTCACTCATTACAATCAACAATGAAGTTCCTATGATGTTCAAAGAGTTCAAATTGTCACACAAATGGAGATACATCATTTTTAAAATGAACGACAAACTAACTGAAGTCATCATTGACAAAATTGGTCAATATGATGAAACTTATGACGATTTTACAAAGGCTCTTCCACCAAAGGCTGCAAGGTTTTGTGTGTACGACCTTCATTACACACAAGTGAATGGTAAAAGAGAAAAGATAATATTTTACTTGTGGTCTCCATCAAAATGTTCTCTTAAAGAAAAAGTCATCTTCTCAGCTACAAAAGTGTTGGTCAAACAAGTCTTTGAAGGAATAGCAGCAGAGGTACAAGCCACTTGCGATTCGGAACTCGACATAGAAAGAGTGCTAGACAAGGTCAAAAGTGTTTCTAGAGAATAACATAATTTAATGTTGTTATGTTTTGGCAAAAAGATATATTTTTAATTGAAAAAAAATATTAAGCCTGTTTTATTTGAAAATGGAAAAAATATAATAATTAAAAAAATTAAAGATTAACCAATTATAATTATTAATTTAACATGTCTTCAAATTAGATACATATAAATTATAAACCAGTACATAACTATAACAAGTTATCACTCAATTATCAAACTGGTTAATTGTATTTTTCAACATTTACGTTACAATAAGTTAAAAATCTTTAATATTAAATCTTATCAAAAACAAATAATAATTGTGGATAATAACACAAACAAATTATTGTTATTTTTAATTAAAAAAGTATTACATTATTCTTTTTCTTTATAATATCGAAGAAGAATTAGAAGTTGCTGATTTATAAACTATTTTATAATACAATAGAAAAAAATATAAATAAATAACATATTACTTAAAATATGCAATTTGTTTTTGTGAAATCTTGTGTATCAATAGTACAACAAAATAATGAAAATCAAAATATAATTCGAAACAAATTTATACAATAACAAGTATAAAAAAGATTTCCAAAGTTTAGAACACAATTTCTTTTTAAATATTAAGTTTCTTGAACAACAACAGGTTTTAAATACTATAAGTTACAAAAATACCAATATATAATGACATGTTTAACATTGTACAAACAAGTGTTTAACCATTTTGGCAATAAAAGAAGAACACCACAAATTTATAAAAAATAAGAAATTGTTTAAATATTAATTCAGTTTTACTGTATTCAATTAAAAATTTTAAATAAATATTATTGGTGTTTTTTGAATTATAAACTTCAAAAGCATACATTATAGAGATAAAAATATTTTTTAATAATTGTATAATTCAGATATCACTATTTCAAAAAATATTTAACTGTTTATTATTCAAATTGAATTAACTGTCAAACGAAATAAAAACTTTAATAAAAGTAACATATAAAAGCAGCAAAGTATCTTTATGTGTTCGATATTCAGAAAACGGGTTTATTCCAGATTATTACAACATATTCTTGTTAAATTAGGGAGGCAAAGAAATAACATATTCAACATATACAACTCTTTTTAATCAAACTCTCAAATTTGATTTTTATATTTTGATTTTTGAAGATTGCTTTAGATCCTTATCAGAAGCATTTATTAAAAATGTTTATGTTATTATTATATTATACTCTATCACTTCATCAGAATCTTATGAACGATCGGGAAAATACATGAAAGAGAGTTTCAAAATAAAACACAGTGTTGTGGAATACCCAAATATCGTTTTATGTGGGAACAAATGTGATTTGGAAGAAAGGCGATGTGTCTCCACTTTAGAAGGAATAAAGTTATCAAAGAAGTTTGGCATCGATTATTTTGTAATTTCTGTTCAGAGTGGAGCTGGCACAAAAGAGGTAATTTAAACTCTTGCGATAAAACACATCAAATATGGAAAAAAATACAACGAAGAGTATCAAACTGAAAAACTTGACAATTCACAACACACACAAAAAAATCAATTCACAAAGGAAAACATAAACATTGTGTTTTGTCTTAAAAACAAAATGTAATCAAAATACAAATTTATTGTTGATAACAAACATTTTTGTTTCTTAGGTGTTGTTTTAAATAATAAAATACAGAAATATTATTTAAAAACTAAATATATCTTTTCCCTTAAATAACAACAAAATAATGTTTATTTTTTAAATAAATTATTATTTTACAGTTGTTATACTAAAATAAAAATTACTCCATCATTTAGTGACAGGTATATCTAAATGAGTATATGTTTTTTAAACAATCATTTGCATGTACATTTACTCTTTAAAAAGGTGTTTAATTAATCAAATTAAATACATCCTATTATTGTTATGTATTATTTATAGACTTCTTCTCTTTGTGGAACTAAACTTAAATAAAACGATAGTTAGAAGGTTTAGTATCTATTGTTTTAAAATATTTTATATTTATCATTGTTATAGTAAAATTAATTATATTTATAGTAATAGTTTAATAAAATAAAACTCTCAAGTGAATATTTCACTTCATAAAGTTTCTTTATGATGTCTTCACCGTTCATATGGATAGTGCAGCTATTTTTTATTTTTTCCTCAAATCAGAGTATCAAGATATAGGGTTATTGAGTACTTTCTGCACTGTTATTGTATAAGTTTGTTGCCTTCATGTTGTGTTATTGAGTTTTTCAATCTGCGTACTACAACTGTAATTATGACAGAGATTGACGCAGTAAGTAGTCAATCAAATTGATTTGTTGTTATTCATGTTATTCGAATTAACAAATAAAACAAATAAAACATAAATTCAATAAGAAATACCAAGTCTTCATTTTGTCTTATATTTGTGACTTGTTGTGTTTTAATTTATGCCGCGGTCGTGTTGAGTCTTGATATTTGTTGTTATTGATAATCGAGTCTTCTTTGTTCAAATTGAAATGGACATTTTGTGTATCTATTTTCTTTTTTTTTCTTTTTCGCTGTTTTGTTGTATTGAGTTGTTTTTGCAACGCATATCAAAAACAACAAATTTGTCGACCTTCAAATTTCTGACTTGTCTTTTCAAGTCTCCAAATTTCTATCAAGTATTTAATTTTCGATGTCGAAGTCGTTTGAATTCATTTGTAATAAAAAACCAAAATATTTCATCTTCGGTGGTACTTTCAAGTCTTCATTTTCTGCTGTGAACAAACAACTTGAATTCAAAACACCAACACAAAACACCTCTTTCTTCTCTTTGATAAAAATTTCTCATTTTCTCTTTTCCATTGTCACGAAGAAGAAACACAAAAGCATTTTCGTCAGTTATGTACTCCCCATTTCTCTCGACTTTTGTTGCTACAAACACACCAAAACTACACCCATTTGTACTATCTATGACTATCACAACACCATCACAGCGACTGATCGTTTTATAGAATTTTGCACTCCCACCCCATACAATCTACTTCGCTGTCAAACACCGCTTTCATGTGTTGTCTTCCACTCCACACGACTAATTTTGCCTTCTCTTCAACACTTAAGAAATGTTCATCTTCTTCAAGTTGTTGTTGTGACTTCTCTGAACAACTCAATTTGACATTCTTGTCGACTGATGACATCTTCTCACCTTTCACTCCACTCTGTCGTGTTCTGTCACTTCGTCCAAATAGTATTCACTGGTATTTTGTCTTCTGTTGTGTCACATAAGTCGTGTGATCCGGTCGTATCGTGTCGTGCAATTTCTTCCGCTTCATTTGTACTCAACTTGGTCATTAGAACTTCACGACGCATCACATTCACTCGCATCTCTTCACAACTCAATCGTTTCTCACTCGCTTCTAACATCACTATGGCACTCTTCTTCATTGCTAAAATACTTTTATAATCACTCCGACACTTCTCTTCAACACTTTTGATCAAATACATCAGATCTTTACTCACTTCAAAACATCGACTCGTCTCTCGCATCACAGCACTGTACAACGACTCACATCTCTCAACACTCTCTAAGACGTCATACATCTCATTCACTGCGTCTTCTCCACTTTTCATCAACAAATCTCCAGACAAACATGTCCGACTCTTCTCTTCATACGCATGCAACGCACTCATCAATGGATCAAAACACCCGTTTAATGTCGTCACACGACGCTCAAGGCAACTCTCGAAGTCTTTTCCTTTCATTTCATTTCTTATTAAGTTGTACCATATACATAATAAATATTATTAATATATATAATACACTAACCCTGTTACTACTTTTTTTTCATGTACTATCACTATTTAACTACTTTTACTATTTATTATAGTACTCGCCTTGATTCGAGTTTTTTTCTCATTTACTCAAATTGTACTATTTAATACTATATATACATTCAATTTATACTATATTTATGATACAGTGGTGTTGTAATTCAAGTACTATACTATTCATATAGTTTATTATTATTTAAAGTATTATTTTTGAATAAACACAAACATTTTGTTTGTGTGTTGAAATAAGAATTGATGTAATTTCTTTACAAATAAATATGAACTGTTCAACATTGTTGTTGATTTGATCAAACTATCACTATCATTTTTAATTGAATATATAAAAATTAAAAATATGTGTTTTATTTAGTTACTATTCAAAACAAACAATATTATTTCTTATTGTATTTCACATAAAATGTTTGTATTATTGATGTTATCATTGTAATTATACGTTTTCTTGTTATACAAACAATTATGTAATTGATGATGTACATACAAGTTAATGAAAATAATATGTAAAATTAAATTAAAGACTGTTGATCATTATCTATTTACAAATCAATATTTATGTTATTTATTGCAAATTTCAAATCAATGTTGTAAATAAAAACACATTTGATTTGTTACATTGAAATATTGATTGTTAATAAAATTAAAAACGTGATTATAACATATTAAATCTTTATTTAAAAAAATATGAGGACATAACACCAACAAATAACAACTCTGAACGTAATTATGGCATAAATGTGATTTTATTTCTTTTGCCGTGTTTTGTATTTGATAGCAAAAATGGGCAGTCCTTAACGACAATTTTGACTCCTCTCATTTTACCAACAATTGTTTTGAGCTTTTTACACGACTGTAAATGCACACTTTGTGTGTTTTCTCCAATCACAATTTCCTCCAACAACTCGCACGACTTGACAACAAGTTTCTCAACCTTTTCACCACATTTTATTGTCTTACATTCCTTCCAACTCACACTCGTCTTTTTGGTGTTGACAAACATCGTGTTTTGTACAGCAACTTTTTGTGTGACTTTTTGTTCTATTTGAGTTGTTTTATTTGATACGATTGTTTTGAATTTGATTCCGTCCAATTTGACGTACACCGTGTTATTATTTAAAATTAGTTTGTCCGCAACATAAGTCCCTTTGTTCACATTCTCAATTTGTATTCTTTTCCATGGAACATCTCTAAAATCAACGACTTTTTGTTCCTTCATTTGGACAACAACGTTTTCAGCATTTTCAGTCTTTCTTTGCAGATAGTAAAAGTTTTCCAAATCAAATTTCACAAGATACCCACAAAACCCGACTTTGCCACAAACACGTATTAAAGACGTTGTTGATTGACTTGACTCTTCTGTCTGACTGTTAACAACAGATGCGACGTTTTTGTCAAAAGAAACACCACAGTACATCACATTCGACGTGTTGGATACAACAGAAGAAGCAACGCCGCAATGTATTTGAATGTCAAAATATGAATCGACAAACACGTGGTTTGCCTTTTCGATGAAGACCTCTTTGATTGAGTTGTTCGTGATGGAAATTTTGATGTCGACATTTTCACTTGTTAGGAATGGTGGAATTGTCTTTTGATTTTCAAATGACAGCATTTCGACTTGTCCGTCATTCAACACAACTCCACAAAACACATCAAAAGAGACTTCTTGTTCTGCGATAGAGTTGCACTTGTCAGTCAAAGCAACAAGTGTAGCAATTTGATCATTTGTTGGTAAATTAGTGAATTGCGACAGTTGTGAATTTAACACTTTGAAATGTCCGTTAAGCAGTGCGTGAATGTGTGAGGCAGTGACATCCCTAAAATACTTTGTCTTGACTTTTCCAGTTTTAATTGGTTTGTTAGTCTTGTCTAATGTCATATGTGAGCATTTAATAAAGAAAATGTTACCCAAATTGCAGTGTGTGATTGTCACATCGTTTGTTTGAGTTGCTTCCAAACTCCCAATTGTCATGTTTTTTATTGAAATAGTTGAAGACCTGTTGAGTGTTATAGACCACATTGGACATGCAGAGTGACTCTCAACAGTCGTGTGTTGAACATTTGTGAATGAAATTGTGTTTGCAAAGTCTTCTATCACAAGAGAAAGTGCAGAACAGTTGATACAACACGTGGACTCAACTCCACGCAGTGTGACTGTCATTTCTGAGCACTTTTCAATTATGACACGTGTACAAAACAAATTGCAAATTGTTTGTTTTGTGATGTTAAAAAGTGTCAACCTGACGACCAGGCGACTTTGTAGATTGAATGTTGGTATCACATCGTCAAGTAAAACAAGTGGACATGTTATTGGATATCTCGTCTCTGCATTATACCATTCATTTTGATTTGGCACTTCAATTTTGTTTCTAATTTTTTCATCTTGTGAATCAACTTCTTCTATGTCATTTTGATCATTACTGATATCATTTTCTTTTTCATTATCATCATCAGTGATATCATCATTTTCATCATCTCTTGACTCAATATCATATTCATTATCATCAAAATTTTCATCATTTAAATTGTCAGTGATATAATCACCATCGTCTCTGTCTTCTTGTTCATGATTTTTATGATGTCTTATTTTAGTCATCCATTTATCATATTCAACTCTGTTATGATAAACATCAATGTCACTTTCACGATCATTTTTAAAACACCCAAAGTCTAATCCTTTCTTATTTGTGACAACAACTTCTCCAATAAATCGCGACTCGTCTAATATGTGACAGTTGTCTATCACATTCTCTGTGTTGTAGTACACACTCACACCCAACTGTTTGAGTGCTAAAAATGCACTTTCAAACTCCTCTTTGTATATTTCTGTTGAAATGCTCTTCTCAATAAACACGGAAATATTGACGTTGTCCAATTTGTGTTGGTGCTTCAAATTGACTTCAGAAATGCAGTCACAAATTGTGTTTAAATAACTGATATGTGTGCAATTCCAAATCGTCACGTTTTTCACATTGGGAAGTCCAAATATCGCACTCAACAGATCTTTGTTACGGATCCACCCATCAACCTGCACACTCTCCAGACTCGTATACGCCTCATTTGGTATAATTTTCTTATTATTTGTCACAACACACAAATTCACTATTTTTGGAATTGCTTGAGGCGAAATTTTTGGGTGATAATGCGTGAGTGTAACAATACCAGATAACCGATTTCTGTTGTGTGGAGTCTTCACAAGACGGATTTTCTTTACTTTATTTATCACCTTATTGGCGTCTCCCAACATAAAATCGACACATTGTAACGTTTCAATTTTGGGGAAAGCCTTTAATAGAAATAGAAATATCGAAGTGTACAGCGCCTTGCGCTGCTCTTTGAACATTGAAAAAGATTGGACCGAGACATCTATGAATGGGTTGATATAGAGACCACCAAGACATGAATCACACTTCTTGTTGACTTCCATAAAGGTTTTGAGAGACTCTACCGTGTTGATATAAAGCGCAACGTTCATCATATACACTATCTCTAACTTACTCATAACGAAAAGTGAGTTAAAATTATTAAAAAAACAATTTTTTATATATGAGAGTTTTACTATTAATTATAAACTTAAAATCAATTATTAATATATTGATTAATATTTTAATATTAAGTTCATTCAGATTATTTCAATTTATAATTTACTATTTTTTATTAATATATTATATTAAAATAGATTGAAGTTTAATGAATATAACAAGAAGTATGAAATCTAATTCAATTGGTGTTTTAAAAACGTTTGAATTGTTTATTTTATGTTTTATTTATTATAATCAATAGATTGGGTAAAAGAAAAAGACTGCTCCGAGCCATGTAATCCAATAACATATCAAATTGGAAATGCACAATTGAATTCTTGGGTTTAATCAAGAGAATATCAAATTATTATTATAATTTAAAATATACTTATAATTATCAATATTTTTTGTTGAATATTAACCCTCTGAAAACTCTAAAAACCGAAAATAATGGATTTTGTGTAATCTCAGTTATTTTTAAATTAAATGAAACTTTTATTTCTTTAATTATTCTAACTTCCCTGGAACGACTGACTTAGTAATATTTTATAGTAAAAAATTATAAATTATAGTAAAAAAGTAAACCTTTTGTTGAAGTGGGGAAGAACTAAGGTTCATTTTTTTGGTTTAGCCCTTCACGGAAATAAGCCGAAGGATAATGGAAAAGTCAGTTCAAAAAATTGAGATGACTACAAACCATACAAATAAAACAAACAATTATAAAATACAACAAAGAGATAATCGCATCGTAAAACATACTAGTTTGGAATATTTAAAAACAATTGCACAATAATAATAACATAGAAAAAAATAATAAAGCATAGACTTTGAGGTGTATTGAAATATCAACAAGCAATTAATCTCAAAAACGATATCAAAAAAAATAAATAGATTTTTTTGTAAACTTTGAAAAATACAAAAATTTAAAAATCGGGTTTTGTTGTTTTTTCTATAATACAAAACGATAAGACATAAAAACACTTTTGTTTGTCTCTGATAAGAGAAAACCCATCTTTGGGAAAATGAATAAAACAAAGAACAACATTTTAAAATACATTTCAAAAGCATCAAAATTCGCAAAACTAAAAAAATCAAAAAAACGTTTTAGAGCCAAACCGAAGACACTAGATTAATACTTTGTCACAACAAGGTTTTGACTTTGGTGTATGAATTTCAGGTTGTGTCTCTGACGAGGATCAAAGATATGAATTTATTGTTTGTTCTTCTGGGTTTTTATCATTGCCAACCAAAAACAAAGGCTAAATTTATTTTTTGGAACAATTTCAAATAATTATTATTCTATTTGGTACAAAAAAGTTAGATTAGCATTTCATACACGTCTGTTTTTTTGGGACGCAATTTTGAGCTGTATACAAGAAACAAAAAAATAAAGGAATTTTTAAAGTGAACACAAAAATACAAAAGACCAAACTTATTTCCAAAAACTCCAAATAGAAATAATAAGAACCACATTGTATAATAATTTACTATTAAACGATAGTTTATTTGTTAATATAAAATAAAAATTATAGTAAACAATAGTTTGAAATATTTTTTATATTTTTAGAAAGAGTTCAATAATACTCAATTTTCCACAAAAATGTCCTCAACAAATTGATTATATTATACAAAAGGTTTATTTTTTGGAAAATTATAAATATAATTTTAGAAATAAATTATGCGTAACAACTAATTTAAATAAAAGTCTCGACCCAACCAAGTCTAAAATACAAAATATAAAAACGTGCATCGATAAAGGAATTACAAAACAATGTGATATAATTAACATATATAATCAATTTAGTATTAAACCTCTAAGATATTCAAAAATTAAAAGCATAATTTATAATAAGCAAAACAATCAGATTGTTATCAAAAAAGAAATATTATGCGGGTAAACTTCAGTGTGCACATATAAAAATACACTTTATCTGTTCTGAATAATAAAAAAGTCTAATCAGTTAATAATTGGCCAGCTTGTAGGTGTTACTTCATATAAATTAAGTCATTGTAGTCATATTTGAAAATAACATAATAATATATAAACATTCAATAAAAATGATTTTTCAAAAGCGTGTCATTATGTTTGGAAAAAACAATTCATTAAAATTAAACAAGAACATTGAAAGTTAAAGTAAACTGTTGTTCCATAAAATAAATTTCATTAATATTACAAGACTAATGACAATAAGTAATTTATAATATTTTTATTATTTTTTTCACAAAATTGCAACTGAAAAAAATGACGCTTTTGTGAAACAAGTTTAGTAGGAGACAAGTTTATTCTTGCCTTTAGAAAAAAAGACAGTGGTGTCGCTGCTTCTCTTCTTCACATCCTTGGCTTCAGCAGGCACTTCTTTTCTGTTCACCTTCATGGTTCCCAGAAGTTGATAACCAAAGGTAGCAAGGTAGTGCGACAACTTCAACATACAGAAAAAGTTGTCGCACACCACAGTCGTCTTGAATAAGCGACACAGCATGGGAAGTACCATGTCACGAGTTACTCTGAAACCTTAGTTTTATTCTTTCCCCACTTTTACCACAATACATCTGAAGGTTTAACACCATGCCAGTTTCTTCATTAACACCAATTCAAAATCAGCAATTATTGTAACTTTGCTGTGAAACACTGGATATGATATTAACTTTTCTATTTTATCAAAAAGTTTTTTTATAAGTTGTGTTGCTTTTACTAGTCAAACAAGCATAAATTATAGGGAAGCTTTTATTGTTTTTGAGATACACAAAAATGTAAATTTGGGAGAATAAATCTATTTGTAAAAACTGGGTATAGAAAACACAAGCAAACTTGGCCATGACTTAAAGGTTCCATCCAAAAATATATGACTTGTTGTTTTAAATATGTCTAGATTATTTTTATTACCAAATAATATCATTTCATCGTTTTGAAACAACACAAATTATTTTTCTATTTCATTGAATACAATAGACTCAATTGTTTGTTCATTCTTTGTTTCTTTAGCCATTCTAACTTCTTTTCCACAAGTTGACAATCTTAAAGAAAAAACTTTAACGTAGTTTTCAGAAACTATTTGTCCTGTACATTTCATAATATTTTTTACTTTTCGATGCCATTTTCATTTTATATCTACACAAAGCATTGAAAAATCATTGGATTCGTGTAGATGTGGACAGTTTTTGGTTTTTCCAATAAATTCAAAAGAAGTCATTTCCCATTTTTCACAAAAAACTTCAATTCTTTTGGAACAGCCTTTGTATGTACATTTGAATACTTTTCTGTCCTTATTTATTGGAGTAAATTTAAATCCGTCAACTTAAGGAAGTTCGTTTCCTCTCTGTGAAACCAATGTTGTAAAATGTGGTATGTCATCACTATTATTAACCATTTAATTTTTGTTCAAAAATAATTGGGTTAAGTTTTTTGAAAAAATACAATTTGAAATTTGATGTAAATTACAATGAACTTTTTTGGAAAAAAAGGGGAGTTGTCCAAATGCGAGTTGTACGGTAATCTTAATTAATATAATAATCATATCTTCAACACTTTTTATCATATTAATAAATCTTAATAAATCTTTTTCTTCAATTTTTAAATATCATTTCTGTTGTTATATAAGTTTGTGGGCATATTTCTTCAAAATACTTTAATTATTTATTTTTCCACTCTTTAAACTCAATTCTATCTTTCAAATATACAAGTTGTTTTGGGATTTCTTCATTTGCATTAATTACTCAGGCTGGTTGATCAGAAACAGTCTCAATTTTAATATTTTCATAAGATTCTGCTTTTTCATCATATTGATAAATTATATTACTAAAATTTCCACTCAAAGTCATAATATCCAATTTTTTCTTAACTCTTATTTAATTTGAATTTTAAAAATTGGTTGTTTATTTTTTTTCAGTAATATTTGTTCATTTAACATTTTTTTATTTTCATCCAAATATTTCATAAATTCTTCGATCTCTTTTTTATATTTACTTTCAAACACGTTAAAATCAATATCATCTCTGTTATTTGGAATCATAAAAATTTCAAGACTCTTTACAAATTATCTGCAGCCTTTTTTTCTGATTATCAAACAATTCTTGGTCAAACGCTTTTTGGTCTTTATCTCTTTTTTATAAATTTTAAGGTTCTTGATAGTAATTTTATTATTTTTCAATTGAAATTAACCAATAGTTACGAGCATCCTTATTTCTCTAGCATCCGCTTATATCCTCATAGTGTATATGGGTTGTGAGTCAATTATAGTTTAGTTAACTAACCATGCATATAATTAACTAATTATAAAACGTTTAAGTTATTTCTCAATTGAATTCATAAATTAATATTTAACTTAACATTAAGTTTATTGGTAAATTAACAATATAAATACATTAAAGTGAGGCGAGAAACCCATACCTGGAGAAAAACCCGCACCCATTTTCCTTTTTCTTCTTTTACCCAAATTATTGTATTTTTTACTTCCAGAACATGTAAAAAACAAAAAAGTTGGGTTATTATAGTTTCTTTTTCTTATTTGTTAGTGTTTTTTATTCAAAAATAAAAAAATTCGAGTTTGATTCAAAATAAACTATCAAAGAACAAAAATGGCAAGGATTTTTAAGTACTTTCAGTGTATTATAATAGTGTTTCAAATTTGTGTTTATTCAAAAAACAAATATACTATTGTATAAACTATATATATAGTTTAATGATTTAAACTATATTTTTTAACTTGTAATAGTTTATCAAAACCCAATTTATAAAAATAGTTTATATTTTCACAAGACAAATTCGATAATATAGTAATGTACTGTAAAAATATTTATAGATTTTATTTTTTCTAGACAATTGTTTATTTTTTGATCAAAATATTTTCTTTTTTATCTATAATACTCACGAGTCAAATTTATTACGTTTTCGTGAAGATAATATATTGAAGCTCGGTTGTGTGTTTAATATCTCCATTTTAAAAATAAGTTTAAAAACAATAATTAAGTCAAGTTATGTCTTTTTTGACACATATCTTTTTTATGAAGTTGTAAATAAAAACAAAAATTTTGATATGCAAACGAATGTACATCAACAGTACTATAATGTATCACTGCGTTATATCATACTGTAACATTATACAAACAAGTTACAGAATGTGTTTTTTATCATAACAATCATTAACAATTATAATAAAAATTTATTATATTTCTAATATTTGTTTTTTTACAAATTAAAAAAAATTATTTAACTTAAATTAAATAATTTTAATAAAAATATTCATAAAAACACCACCAACAAACTATACATATTATTATAATTATATTAATATAAACTATTAAAATGACTAAAGTTGTTGAAAAATTAAATGGGTTAGATATCCACCATTATTTTTTCTCAAAAAACTTTTATGAAAACTTAAAATTAAGAAAAACCAGTTCAAATATTCAAACTCAACACAAACAACAGAGATGTGTTTGTGTTGAGTTGTTGCGGATTCCCATTACCGTTTGGCAATTTTATTTATTTATACACACAGTGCATATAAATTAACAATTAGATAATGCAAATTCGCGCGACTAATGTTTGTTTGTTTTTTATGTTATTTATTATGTTTGAGTGGCTGATAAATACAATTAATTAACTATTAGAAATGGGTTTAAAGTGGATATAAATTATTGATTACTTATTAGTTCTTTTATGGTTAATAAACTGAATAACAATCTATAGTTTAGATACTATATTAAACTTATAAGTAATTAATTGTTTATAGGATGTATTAGGAAGTGAACCTTATATTATATTTGTTAATCAAAACATTTAATAAATTGTATTAAAATTAAACCTAAAATATGTTCAAAAGCCTATTAATCACTTTATTAGAAATATCAGAATAATAGATATTAATTTTTAATTTCCTAATAATTGATATTTGTTATTTAATATTAATTTCATGTAGTTTTTATAAAGGGGTGGAAAAAACCGCTTTTGATAATTTAATGGTTAAATGATAATATGATTATAGTTTTTTTGTATAGTTTATTTTTTTCCTTTTCCTCGATTTGATTCAAAAAAACAAGGTTTACAAGAATATCTATTACTTTTTCAAGATGCCGATGTTTGTTATTGGAATTTGGAAATTATTAATTTATGTAAAGTAAAGGCTGGATTTGCCGAATGATAAAAGGAGGAGCAAGAAAGATTGACTTCGAAACTGTTCTTTGAGGTCAAAATAACCAAAAAAACATCTTAAAATTAATTAAATAAAGTTAAAAAGAATGAACTTTTTATTAAATATTTTTTTCAATTTTTTGCAGAAATAAAAAACTCAAAAACACTAACCCGCGAGTGTACCTATTTTTCACACCCCTTTTCACTCCTTAATAATTTTTTTTCAATTTTTTAATCATCCATTAAACATATACTCAACAGTCAAATCTATTACCTCTCGAGCAACATAGTAAATGTATAACCAGCACACGTTTTTAATAAACCACCTTTCAATTTCTCTCAGCAAAGACCGACTGCACCTTTATTTCACACCCACTTTTGTTGGATTCCTCATTCGCTCAGAAATGCATTTCAAAGCCAAACTGAAAAAACGCACTTTGGACTTACTCACCAACTGAACGTGAGTGCATCCATTCCCAGAGTTTTTCAAGTGCCTGTCAAGCAAGCGATAAATGACTCGTTATTTCGTTGTACTTGCTTTTTTGAAACTTTTTATAAAATAAACGAAGCAATTTATTAATATTGGTCTATAAAAACAATGTAAGACGGATAATTTTATGTAAATTATCAGAAGCGGTAAAAGGGCGCTGCACATGTCCGTTATAATTTCTCGTGTTTTTTTTTGCTTTTTTCCACCAAAATCGCAATTATTTGAGGCAATTTGAAAATTTGGTTATAATTGTGTGTAATTTTATCATTAAATGGTAGTAAAGCGGGTTTTCCCGCCTTGCAGAAAACGATAAAAAGACTGGGAGGATACTGTGGACGATCCGAAAGTGCGGCAATCATTTCTGTATGGTGATAATTCAAGTTATGTGTGTTTTGTAT
>NW_004191774.1:38817-47228 GCF_000330505.1 Entamoeba invadens IP1
AAAATGCTGAAAACCGTTATTTTTCTATACAATAAAACAAGTAAATGGTGGTGAAGCGGTTTTTCCCACCAGCCAAAATGCTTGCCCAAAAGTGCATTTCAATAAAAATTGTTGAAAATATCATGGAGACAATGACTGATATCAGCTCAATACGTTATTAAGAAGACCTGGTACCAAAGTGAAAGTTGATGTATTATTTATTTTAGAGGGGTTCTTATACCTTTATTCACTATTATAGTAATATGATTATCTACAACTTTCTTACTATTTAATGGACTATATTGTTCATTTTATTACAATAAATAGATGTAACATTTTGGGATTTAAGCACATACTTTTATAAAGAAGAACAAAATAACTATAAACATTGATAAATTTATTATAATTTATACTATAACTTGTTTCAAAAATTGATCAAATGATCTGAAAAGTAATGAAAACTACTCAACACTTGTATAATTCAAAAGAGATACACAACGACAACCACGGCTTCGATACGTTGTGTCAAATGGATCAATTCATGTTCATTCTATTCGGATCTGAGCATAAGTAAAATGATAATTATGGTTTTTATTATTATTTAATAGTAAATTTATTAATTTTATTAGTAAATTTTAGGTGCAGATATGGTTAAATTATAATAATAAATAGTTAATTTATTATTTAATATAATTCCATTTTAATCTTTCTCAATGTCATTAATTATAATATAAATCATAGATTGACAATAGATTAAACATTTAAAAACAAAATTATTTTTCATTTAAAAATATCTAATCGAAATTATTACATAATACACTAACTTTATTAATAATTAAAATTTACATAGTTGGTATTGTTTTATCGCAAACATGATCTAGAAAAAAAATGTAAGTTCTATTTTTACCAATTATAAGGGTTTATAAGGAGATCTCCAAAAGTGACAATATCAAATTATCTCGTTCATTGCAAGGTCAAACAGTTTGTTTATTATGTTTAACATCATCAAAACCACGACAATGACAACTTAGACTTGAACTCATGTGTTTATGAAGACAAAATAAAGCACAAAAAACAACAATGACAAAAAGACTTAATTTAATTTACTCTGAAAATAAGAAAGACGATGAGGCAGACTGCAAAGATGATAATTTGGTTTGTTAATTCATACGATATAAGACTAACAAACACTGCGTTTACTACACTAATATATTATAATAAAATTTAATTAAAAATTTATGTATATTTGGTTATATGTCTGACGATTGTAAGCTGTTTCCCGTTTTCTTTAAAATAAATTCTGTAATAACTCAGCTTTTCATTGTAATATAAATAGACTTTAACTGCCTTCTTCTAAACACTTCGAAAAAATGCTCAGGCAAAATGAAAATGATGTTATTTTCTTTTTGTTTAAATAAAAAAAAATAAAATCAAATAACATTTAGAAAACATTTTACCATTATTCACCAAAAATTATCAAAAGCGGGTTTTTTCCTGAAGCGGGTTTTCCACCCCTTTATTGTATTTTAATTATAAGAACATTCTTAATTAACCAAAAAACTGAGACTGAACCTTTTTTCATTCAACAGCTTTTCAAAGAAGAAAAAAGAAAATGGGTGCGGGTTTTTCTCCAGGTGTGGGTTTCTCTCCTCGCTTTAATGGTATCAATTAGGCTGAAATAAATATATTATTTTATTAAAATAACTGAAATAGTCAAACCATGTTATATTCACAGCAATTTGTTTATGTTTTAATATTCTTACTAAAAATGGTTAATAGCCAAATCTCAGATGTTTGTCAATGTACACCAAATGGCAACGACGAAACAAATGGGTTTTCCCAAACCAATGGATTCAGTTGTTTAGATAAATATTTACAAGTGTTTTGTTTTAATAAAGATTTTACCTTTTCAAGTGGGTCGAAATTTTATAAAATTATTACACAAAGTTCTCTAACTTTCAATACATCTGGGTCTTTATACACGACTTCTACCCGATTTCTGTCTTTGGAAAACAATGTTATTAACTTTAGATTGCTATTTCACTTCGAATATTTATTTCAATTAAAAAGAAAATCAACGGTGATAATTCAAAATGTTTGAAATGTAATTCACAGACTCGGTTATTGAATGGTATATGTCTTAATATAACATCAAATTGCCAAAGATTTAATTCTGAAAATATTTGTGAATTGTGCAAAAATGGGTATTATTTGAATGATGATTTTGAGTGTGAACCATTTCAAAACTGCTGTGTTATTGGTGATAAAAATACATATTACAAATGTTTAAATGATAAAGTGTTGGACAAAAATGGCAATTGTATTTTAAATATCAATTGCATAGTGTCAAATGGTAATTCTTGTTTAAAATGTTCATCAGGAGATATGAAAAAAGAGTGTAACAATTGTGGGGACGACATTTGTTATTTTTGTGAAAATGAAATGTGTTTAATTTGTTTTAAAAACCAATTTCTCAATGAGTTGGGGTTTTGTGGGAATGATGGAATATCACATGTAATAGGAAATAAAGTACTTTATTGTACTGATGGTTCATTTATTTCAAATTCTACGTGTCAAAAGTGTGTTCAAAAAGATATAAATTCAATTAGTTGTGACAAAACACAATCAACTTCTTGTAAAACCAATTACTATGCAAATTCAGATGGAGAATGTGAGTTAAAATATTGTGCATTAAATGATAATAAAGACCAAAATGGAAAGTGTGTTACAAAACACGAAAATTGTTCATCATATGTTAATCAGAAATGTGTTGAAAGCCATGAAAATTATAACATGAATAATGAGAAAAATTGTGTAAAAATGACAGAAATTTTGATAGATAACTGTGTAAAAATGGATATTTGGGGGTGTTTGATTTGTGAACCAGGATATTATAATAATGACAATAACTGTGTTAAATGTGATAAAATATACACTTCTTGTGTATCAAAAGCAGTATGGTGGATTATTTTGATTATAGTTATATTTTGTCTTTTAATGATTGTTTTGGTCACCACAACACTTGTTTTCTTGTTTAACATAATCCAAAATAGTAAACGAAAAAATGAATTGGAAAAAACCACTACTGTTTTTTCTATTAAAAAATCGAATATTTGTTTTATTCCAATTGGCAATGGGTTAGGTGTGAATACGACAGAAATTAATTTTAATAATAAAGAAAAGGTGAATGTCAATGAAAAACTCCGTGAATTGTTATGTGTTGGGAACACCACAAAACACAACGTGAAAATCCAAATCTCATATAAATCTTCAGAAAAATTTATATTTGAATCCAACCCACAAATTATATTTCTAGGGGAAGGGGAAGCTTATGAATTTGAGATATTTG
Source organism: Entamoeba invadens IP1 (assembly GCF_000330505.1). Classification (NCBI taxonomy): domain Eukaryota; phylum Evosea; order Mastigamoebida; family Endamoebidae; genus Entamoeba; species Entamoeba invadens. The sequence goes on from NW_004191774.1 coordinate 42,146, forward strand.
TCACACTTTATTGTACTTCAAAAATTCAAAGCGAATTTCTTCTCATTTCGAATTCTTTAAATAACAAATAAGAAATTTATAATAAAAATAATTATAATGTAACATTTAAATTACAATTCAATTCAATCGACAAGAATTGACCCAGATGAATTAAAAGTTGAAAAGAAACTTGGTGAAGGTTCTTTTGGAATTGTTTACAAAGGGAAATACAGAGGAAATGTTGTTGCAATTAAAAAATTAAAAAGTCTAAGTGATTATGAAAATGTTGTAACAGAGTTTGAGAAGGAAGTTGATATGTTGGTGAAATTTAGAAGTGAATATATAGTGCACTTCTATGGAGCTGTTTTTATACCAAGCAAAGTGTGTATTGTCACTGATTTTTCTCAACATGGAAGTTTGAACGACTTGATAAATCACAAAACAAGTGATGAAGCTAAGATTATAATCCGTTTAAAAATAATGATAGACGCATTTAAAGGAATTCTGTATTTACACAACAATGGGATATTACACAGAGACATTAAGCCAGACAATTTTTTTTATATTTTCACTTGATATTAACTCTAAAGTAAATGCTAAACTGACAGACTTTGGGAGTAGTAGAATTATTATTATGCTGCTGACAAACATGACATTCACAAAGGGAATTGGGACACCAAAGTATATGGCACCTGAAATTTTCAAACAAGATAAATACAAGAAGCCAGCTGATGTATATTCGTTTGCGATTACTATGTTCGAATGCTTTAATTGGCAAAAAGCCTACTCTAATATGGAGTTCAAGTTTTCATGGAAAATCGCCGAGTTTGTTATTTTCGGCCATAGACTTGATAACAATCGAAATATACACCATAAAATATATATGATTATTCAAAAGTGTTGGATCCAAAAACCTAACGATCGAATCGATATAGAAAATGTTATAAAAGAACTTCAGGATGTTTCAATTTAATTACGGTTATATTTATTGAATATAAATTAAACTTTTAAAATAAAAATCATAATTATTTGTTGTTTTTATACAATAATATACAGAAAATACACCTATCAAAAAAACAATTATTACTTTATTATCAAAAGTTTTAATATGTATGTTAATTGGTTGTATTAAATAAAAAAATAATTGATTCAATCAAGTTAATTAAGTTGTTTGTTTTTTACAACGATGTTACATGTGTTTTTAAAAAGAAAAAAAATATTTGGGTCTTAATTTTTTGTTTAATTATATTAAAATAATAATGATTAATAACAACAAAAACTACCCGGTACAATAATTGGTGAAAGCAAATTTATATACTAAACAGAAATTGTTATTTAAAAATTACAAAATTTCATAGTATATTTTTTAATTAATTATTAAAACGAATTCAAAACAATGGTTCCTGAAGTTTAGCAAAAAGAGAAGTACAAAATGTCATCAGACATCTATTCATTTGTAGTTAACATTTACACGCGTTTTTGTAAAGATCAAAAAATACAAAGTCCGTTTATATTTACTTTATACAAGGGGATATAGCACAACGGTAGTGCATTTCCTTTCAATGAGAACAATTTTAGGAAAAAGATGTTGGGTTCGACTCCCATGATCCCCATTTATTTTTTTAAACAAAATTATTTGTTATAAAAATGAATATAAATAAGATTTGTTAAAGGTTTATTTTTATATCGTACTGTGTATTTAGCCATTGTTTAACTGAAAAAAAATAAAAATAAAAACAAACAATGAAGCTGGTCCATTGAGTAGGATTTTAAGTGATAAAATTTGACGTTTTGTGCTTTATCTCTTTAATTTAATGTTATTAATCAAATTAATCAGTAGTATTAATATCGCTATGACATTGTATTACAACACCATTTACTTATATTCGTTAAACACCTGATGAGAAGTTTTCCAATCTTACCGGTTTTTATATTTTTATTTTTTACTACATAATCATTAAAAGTTTTGTTGTGTTTATAATTAACTTTACGATACTGTTACTGTTTTAAATAAAACACAATTTTTTTTCTTTTTTTTGAACTAGATATGATATACAAAAACTTACCTTGTGGCGACTCTTTTGAAATTCAAACAGTATAGAAACCAATCGCGCAAACAATAATTTATAGGTTTTTCTTTTTTCTACAATTTTTGGAAATGTTTTAATTAAAACACCAATGATATTGGCGTTTTCATCAACAAAAAATTTTAAAAAAATGTTTTATAAAAGAAAAAAAATGAATCATAAGGTTAATAATAATATTTTTTGTGCTTAACTGTAAACTATTTCTATACAGTTCCTTTTTATTTATATTCTTTGTATCCAATATGTTTTTGTTATCATCAGTTTTATCAATTTGTTGCTTGAAATTCCTACTTAAAAGACAAGTTTTTTTTACAAATTCTGCAGTGATATCTGAAACTTGTGTTGTGTTTTTTCGAGTAGTTATCCAACTTTATCTTGTATTTGTCTATTTTTTCTCTGTAAATTCAACTGAGCAATAAAAAAGTGCCAAATTTTTGTTTATTTTCTGAATTATCTTTAGAAAATTCAAAAAATAAATAAATCGTTTGCTCGAGTTGATTTCGACATCCTGTTGGTTTATATTTGATTGAAAACAAACATAGTTAATTTTATTTTTTTTGTGTCGTCTTTCAACATTTAAACTTGGGATTCATGGTAATAAAAGGGTTAAACGTATAAATCTTTTATACGTTTAACAAATCAGAATCATTGAGACTGTGTTTTTTTTCTTTGTCAACTTAGCACTCTTTCTTTGTAATTTTTTATTAAAAAAGTCGAGTTGTTTGTTCTTGTGAACCAACTCGTCTTTTTCAAGTTTAAAACTTAAATAATCTTATCACTTCCATTTTTGGCAAAAAGTTAAGCAAAATACCCGAGTCTTTATGCTTTACAATTGTTGATAGAACACGTTTATATATTTAAAACAATTAAGTCACATGACTTGCTATATATTATCAGTGTTTTTATTCAACTTGGTGAAAAACAATGAATAATAATATGGCATTACAAACAATGACATAAATAAGGTTAAAACTATTTGCTTAATCATTTCATTTATAAGAAAATAAAAACAGTGGATTTGGTAATGTAATTGAACATAAATAACGGGAAATTATTGTAAACAAACTTCAAATAAAGTTATCATTTTTTTGAAAATCAACGACTTGATAAACTGGCTGTCTGAAACTCCATAATTTTCTTTTCGACGTCACGACTTATCTTATTGCTTTGATTGTCGTTATTTTATATTTTCAGTTATAACAGTTCAATTCATTGTCATATTTGATCATTTAATGTGTATTTGGTAATATGTTTACCAAAAAACAATATTGAAAACATTTTTTATTTAAGTCGAGTACCAAATGAATCGTTTTATTTATTGATAAAAAATTGGATAAAACATTTTTTATTGTGAAACGTTGATAATCGATTTTTTTGTTTTTTTGTTTTTGAGTGTATTTTTTGAGTAATAAAAAATCAACCAATTATATATTGATAAATAAAATTAACAGCATAAATTCGATTTACCGACTTATATTATTCAGATAATTGTAATATTGTTTTTCATGTCATTTTATTAATCTGATTAATCAAACATATAAAAAACATGAAAAAATAATTAAAAACACATGATAATGTTTTTTAAATGAACAATAAATTGTAATTTGTTTGATGTTGCGACTGTTATTCCATCATTCAGATATTAATATCACTCTTTTAATTGTTATTTTTATGACTAACGTTACACTGATATATTCACGAGACATCTATGTCGATAACACCTCGGGCAAAGACACCAACACTGGTGAATCAAAAATATTTCCATTTGAATCACTTCAAAAGGCGCTTTCAACACTCAAAGACACTCCCCCATACGATCCAATTACTATATATGTCAAATCGGGATATTACCCATTTATTAATGAAACTCTCTCTATCACACACAACATTCCTGATCCTTCTGTTTATCACTCTTTAACAGTTACTAAATATCCAAATGAATCTCCACCAGTTATCACAGGTGGTGTTAAGCTTCCCATTTCATCTTTTCGCGCATTGGACGCAACTAAAGACGAAAAACAATATTCAAAAATTCAATCGAATGTTCGAAGCAAAATCCGAGTGTGTGATTTTAATAATCAATACAATAAAATCGAGTTGGGCATTTTAGAAGCGACTAATAGTGTTGAAATATTTGTAGATGAACAGCGGTACCACTTGGCGAGGTATCCAAATTCAGAATACACTGACAAGACACACTCAACTGATCGTATTTATGTCCTTCCACCAACTGATAATACAACTTTGTTGATACCTTATATTGCAGGATATTATTTCCCACTAAAAGAGGTTATGTGTGCAAATTACCCTCTTTTTAAAAGCGAAAAACTTATATTAGGCATCCACTACTATCTCTATAAAAACACAACAAATTACTGGACTATTTCATCTCGTTATGATTGTGGAATTCCAACACAAAAAGATGGGGCTTATTGGACTATAAAACGCGACAAAATAGCCGGCGCGTTGAACCCCATAGAATTCTCTGGAGCTCATGGTAAGCCAATTCTTCAAGACGAAAATTACGTGTACAGAGGTAACATGTGGACTGCTTATGCCCCCGACCGATATGGAAGGACATTTTATTACAGTGATAGTATCATAGATAAGTATGCTCAATATCAAGAAATCTGGCTGAGAGGGTATTGGCTCATCTTTGCACACGACCAAATTGTCCGAGGAAAAGTCGACAATTCAACACGGAAAATTACCGTTGACAGAGACTTTGGGAAGAACCCCGACTTTCAAGGAATATTGAGTGGAAGACCTTTTTATATATTTAATTTACTTGAAGAGTTGGATGAAGAGGGGGAGTACTATATCGATTATGAAGACAGAAAACTTTTCATATATCTTAAAGAGAACGCAGCGAAAATATGGATCACTCAAAGCACATCTAATCTCATTCACGTGTATAACGTGACAAATGTAACAATTAAAAATATTATATTTGAATATGCAAGAAAAGACCTTGTCCATTTTACACTTGTGAATAATTCTAAAATTACTAATTGCAC
>NW_004191774.1:47328-54208 GCF_000330505.1 Entamoeba invadens IP1
GTGGTAATATATCTACTTTATATAGTGGTAAATGCTATTTAGAACACATTATGCCAAATTCCAGTGCACAAGTTTACTTCAATTTTGTACCTGCTTTTCAATAAAAGGAGTTGGAAATTTCATGAAACATAATTTGGTAGAAAACACGCCACACATCGCATTTTACCACGGAGGAGCCAAATTAGAAATTTCATATAACGAAGCCAGAAACTTTTGCACAAGAGCTTCTGATTGTGGTGCTATTTATTCTGGAACACATTGGGAGTTTGTTGGCAATGAAATTAAAAACAATTACTTTCATGACTCTGTTGGATTTGGGAAAGAAAATTCATATATAATAGGATTGTATTTGGACGACAACTTAAGTCATCACAAAGTGTACCAAAATGTCGTTTCCAATATAGTTGGGATGTGTTTAGTCTTGGCTTCAGGAAGAAGCAACACTGTTTTTAATAATATTTTCTTCAACTGTAAAATAGGGTTCTCGGGTAATTCAAAGGGGGTATATAGGTACCACACAACACCAGGAATGTTTTATAATTTGCTTGATACAATGGAGAAAAGTGGAGTGGATAGGTATTCACCGCCATGGAGTGTTCAATTTCCAGAGTGGAGTAAATTGCCTCTAACATCAGATGAGTTGATGGAAGAACGGAATTTACATTGGCTAGTGATGGAAAACACGGATATATACTGTAATGTGTTTTCTGGAAGTTATAATATGGATTACAGATTTTTGGAAAATTGTGACAAATACATCAGAAGATTTGAGATGAACACCAACTCAAGTCAAACAACCACTTTTTATGATTATAAAAATGGCGATTTCAGAATGAGGAAAAACAGCGATATTTATAAATACAAATGTTGGAAGGAAATATCTTTAGAAAATATTGGTATTAACAAAGAAGACAAAACTGTTGACATTTTTGAAATATCAAGTAGTGTGGCTATATTGCTATTGTTAATTTTATAGTTGGATTTTTTTTATTTGTTTAAAAGCTTTAAATATTAATTTATAACATAAAGAAAAAACAGTTAAATCATTAAATTTGTCTAATAAACAAAAATGTCTGTATTTATTATATAAACTGTATTTAAAAAAACGATAGCGTAAAAAATTAAAATTTAAGTAATATTTCGGGAATGTTCAAACAAACCAGGGTCGGCCAAGATCCAGTTTTTAAACAACTTCGTGGCAATCTCAAATACGTGTCATTATTTATTTAGTTTTAGCAAATTGTAAATAAAAATACAAATAAAAAATTTTTTATTGTTAAAATGTTTTTAAAAAATTGGTAAAACTATAGTTAACGATTTAAACAAAATTTTTATATTGTTTAAATCATCATTTTAATGTGTTATAATCCAGTTTTAAAGAACAAAAATTGAACAGTAAAAAAGCATATGAAATGGTAAAATGCAAAGTTTTTAAAGTTAAATAACAATACTCACTCCTTATAATTGTTGTATACACAGAAGATACTAACAACCAATAAAAATTAATAGAAATCATTTTAGTAATTTCAACTTAAATTTTTTATTTAATCAATTAATATACTTTTTCAACATGCACATTAATATTAATTGTTAATGTCTGTATTTTTGTCATTTGACAAATGCATATTTGTGAATTTAACAAAGGTTTTGTATAGTTCATTTATGTCCTTTTTAATTTATAGTATAAATTAAACAATCAAATAGAAGTATTTTTATTATCTTTAGCAATAATACAAAACAAACAATGTTTTATTTTTCGAATGGAGTGAATTATATTACGTTTAAAACAGTAATACTTATCTTTAGTCTGTTTTCTTGATAAAAACGATAATTCATAATACGATAATAATCAATCAAAATAATTATTATCACCCAAATAAAAAACTATTATCAGAATAATTTTGAATAAGTTTTATTTGCATGTATAATTTATAATTGAAAGGTTTAGTGTACAATTAAATCAACACAAAAATATTATTATATGGTATTTAAAGTAATTTGAAAACAATTTGGTGTTTGAGATAAATTATAGTTTTCTTATTCATTTTATCTTTTGGTATAAATAATTGTGTTTTGTCATTTTCATTTTGTTTTTTAAAAATGATAATGTTAATTACAATTTTATTGTTTTTTAAGTTTTTTTTTTCAATAACACAATCGTTTGGCCGACCCTGAACAAACCAACCATCCTTTTATTTGGAAATTTTTCAATTTTGGTCTTTTTACTGGTCTCGTTTTTATTCACTAAAAATAGAATTTGTATTTTTTTACCTGTTTTTCCTTGTTTTATTGTCTCTTTTTACAAAGAAAAATTAAAATTTGGATTTAGAGTAAATTTTTGCCCAAAGATGTATCAGAAACAACATTTGTTTATTTTGTTTTAATTATAGTACAAAACAACAATAAAAATACACAAAAAAGATAAAAGAATCACAACCAAAAATAAACAAACACTTTTGAAAATTGTTTTTTACTAAAATAAACCAAATTCACTTCTAAATCGTTATTTTTGTTATTATTAAAAACAAATTTAAAATATTAATTATAAAAGAATAATAAAAGACATTAATGAAAGAGACAATTAAACAGACGTTTTTATGAAATTTACAAATAAAAAAAGAAACACAACTTTAAATATCAATGGAAGCGATTGATAAATTAATAATAAAATCACTTCAAAATGGTGATTCATATTCTTCAATCCAAAGTTTTTACAACGTTTCACCGAACCGAATATCAAGAATTAAGAAGGTATTGTCAGGAGAAATTGTAATTCCTTTAAACAAAAGAGGGAGACCAAGCAAGAGAACAGAGTTGGTATGTCAAATGGTTGAAAAACAAACCACTTCAAACCGGTAAAAAGACATTTGTCAACTTTGACAATTATCAACTAAGACATTTGTCAAAACCCTGAAATATTTTGTATTTATAACAATAAAATATATATTTTCTATAAATATTATTTTTATTTTATAATTAGAAAACAATGTTATTAATATTATAAAGTTGTAAAATACAAAACAACATACGTTTGAATAAAAATAGAAATTATCAAAAATATAATATATTGGTATAATTTGTGTGCATTTTACATATTTTTTATAAAAATAATATTTTAAATTAATTAAAATTAAATTGAAATTTATTTAAAATACTTGAAATTACAATTGTATATCATTTGTGTTGATTAATTTATACAAAAATAATAAGAATAAAAGATTTTTTTCAAAAATAAAACATCTATAAAAAGTAAAAATTAATCTTTTCATATTTTGTACTTCCAGCTAAACAATTATTTAATAATATATTAGATATGGGGTATTGTAAATAAAATAGCTGGAAATTGAAAATAAATACTATCAATTTAAATAAAAGATATTTTATTTTTGATAATTATTTTGGTGTCAATGTTTGAATGCATTTTAGATTTCAAGATGTTTGAACCAAATTAATATTTCAAATTAAACTCTATTTTTACAATTATACATTTATATATTTATAAACATATTTTATTTAAAATTTTGTTTATTTAATACATTTACAATTAATTTATTCAGATTTATTTCAAATGATGAAAGAACCTCTTCGCTTCTTTAAAGAACTCAATGATAACCCAAAGCGACATCCAGTATTGTGTATTGGAAAAATATGTTTCTTTCAACGTGCCAAATGGGACAAATCGAAAAATGATATTGTTTTTGAATGTGCTGGAAATAACTGTAATGTAACAGTACATGTAAAAGATAATGATTATTATATTGTTGGAAATCATACTTGTATTTTTGATCACGAACGTTTATTTTTGTCAAGATGTCGAAGAGAAGCCGCAGATATACAATTTGTTAAAGGTATAAGTGATACTCCGCGTGAAATAACAAAAAGAGTCATGACACACAATTTTTGTTCAAACATGTCAATAAAAGACCATAGATCAATTAATAAATATATAACCAGACTACAAGAAAGACTTCTTGGAAGTAACCCCAAAACAATTGAAGATATCAATTTCACGGAAGTTTTGAAAACCACATTGATACCTCAAAATGAGTCTAATCCAGATAACACTTTTTTATTTTATGATTTTTTCACTGAAACTCAAACACTCTCCAGATTTTTTATTTTTTCTTCTTGTACACAACGGCACATCGCCTCCAAGTCAGAAGAAGTGTTTGGTGATGGAACATATCGAATTACTCCAAACATAATTACATGTTTGTATACGTTACACTCCCTTATCGATAACACATGTTATCCAATTGCATTTCTATTACTTCCAAATGAGACAGAAGAAACATTTATTCGTGCTCTTAAAGTACTAAATCCCTTTTTAATCAATGTTAAAATTGTACACTGAGATTGTCAGATTTCAACAATGAACGCATTTAGTAAAGTATTGGGAGCAAACATTAAATTATGCTTGTTTCATTTAAATCAAGTGGTGTTTAGAATGTTGGGCAAAAAGGGTCTTTCTATAGAATATATAAAAAATGCCAAATTACATCTATGGGTACGGCGACTATTTGGACTACCTTTTCTACCAAAAGAAGAAATACACGATGCTTTCGAGAAATTATTCATTGAAATGTCAACATCTTTAGAATTTGGTGTACCTTCACATTTATTAGAAAAGTACAAAGAAGTTTTAAATTATTATAAAGATTTTTGGTTGAAAAAAATTGGGAATGAAAAATGGTGTCAATTTTTCACAAAAATAGGACAAATAATTTATGTGAAACATTTCATCATGCATTAGGTTTAGAGTTTCAAATTGCTCATCCAAGAATCGTGGTTTTGGTCGACATGTTAAGAAAATTGGATGACATGTGTAGGCAAAGATGGTTAGATATGGCAACTGGAAAACACGAAGTTGCTTATCGACGCGCAATTCAAGAATCAAGCAGAAAATTGAATATTACAATGGAAAGTTATCAAATGGAAAGTTTGAAAATCAACCGCAATATCTAGACGCAATTGGCAAGTTGTATATTGACTACAATTTTACAACAAAGGCATCAAGAAGAAATGTGTCCATTCGTGCATAAATGCATCACAAAGATTGATAAATGAAATGGATATTATAATGCAAGAACAACAAAATGTTACTTTTGATGAAAATGGGACAAATTTAAATGTATCAACTATCATCGAACCAAATTATCAACGTGAAATTTATTTTGAGTCAACAATAAAATCAATACACGAATACAATTCAACAGTACAATCAATTTTTGAAGAAAAAAGTGTTATTACATTGGAAAAAACAGAAGGAAAGATGGAAAATGACCGAAATTGCGCCAAAAGTGGCATTAATAATTCAAAGATAAAATCAAAGAAAACACTAAAAAGGAGAATAAAAAATTGACTATATATTAGAAATTGAACAAAGAAAAAAAACCTCGAAATCACAAGAACAATATTGATTAATTTAGTTTTCTATTAAAATAAAAAGCAATTTTAAAAATAAATATTCAATTTACATAATACAATAATTATGTTTTATATAATATTTTTTATTATGTTTGAAATTTGTTATGAATATATACAATATATTAAATTTCTAATCAGAAAAATATAACAATTCAAATAATTAAAATGTAAATCACATTTATTTAATAAGATAAACATTAAATTAAAATTAAAGTTGTTTAAAATAATATTATTAAGTATACAATTCGTTGATAATAACACCTATTAACTATATTTTTATAATTTCTATTTTTATTCAAACGTATGTTGTTTTGTATTTTACAATTTTATAATATTAATAACATTGTTTTCTAATTATAAAATAAAAATAATATTTATAGAAAATATATATTTTATTGTTATAAATACAAAATATTTCAGGGTTTTGACAAATGTCTTAGTTAATAATTGTCAAAGTTGACAAATGTCTTGTAATCCTAAAACCCATTTCAACTTGTCATGAATTGGCACAAGCCGCAAAAGTTTCAAAGTCGACAATTTATAACATACGGAAAGAACAAAAATTCAAATATAGTAAACAAAAGTCGACACAAATAATAACAGAAAAACAAATTATAAACAGGTACAATTTTTGGAAAAAGTCGCTCAAAAAAGAAACATCAAAAAATGGGAATCTGTTATCGTGTCAGATGAGTCAATATTTTGTTTGTTTCCAGATAAAAATATTGTTGGATGCGACCAACAAAAATTAAGAGTCTTTTGAACAAAACAACAACAACAACAAAATGGAAAAAAGAATCAACATAAACTAGTGTAGTCGAAACCGATTCCGAATCGGCTTTTCTTGAAACATTTGGGAAATATTTTTGATTCCCGAATCAGAAGTTTCAGGAATCAATAAAAAAATATTTGGGGAATTTTATTTTTTTTATCAAATTCCCGAACCGATTCCGGAATCAAAAAATATTCGGGAATATTTTTAACCTCGGTTCGGGAACATCCTGATTCCCAAACTTAAAATTGGTGTGTTCCCGAACCAATCAGTTCCCGAACACACTGGTTCCCGAACTTCATAAAAAAAATATTCCCAAACTTTTGATTCCGGAACATGGCGGTTCCCGAACCGATTCCAGAATCACCAGTATTATATTAAAAATTTATTAATAAGCAAACTAAAAAAATAACAACTTTGTTTTAATATTAAAATTGATAGATTTGTATAATAATATCTTTGTAAGTGTTTTATCCATTTGTATCACTATTCAACAAGAAATCAATTTTTATATTATATTGGATATAAGTATGTAAGTTTTAATTCTGTGTTAAAATTGTTCATTGCAATAATAATTATTTTTTGATTTAATTTATAATCAGTGTTATTACATGTATTTACATTACAAAATAACATGTTGTATTATTGTTGTTTATTTTAATGAGAATTTAGTATTTACAA
>NW_004191774.1:54308-57444 GCF_000330505.1 Entamoeba invadens IP1
TATAACTTCTTTGTTTAATATAATAACTATAGACAGTATAAGTGTATATATCCAGAAGTTTTTTATCCACCCGTATCACAAAGTTTTTCAATAACAATGTGATATTGGTGTTATTAAACATTAAATTATATCCGTTTGTGATTATTTTAATAAAAACAAATGTTTATAAAATTTCACAAATTATATTCAATAATCAAGAATTTGTATATAATAAACTTATTCTATTAACAGAAAAACAAATCGAGAATTATATTTATTGTAATACATCTGTTTTTAAATTAATACGTTTAAAATTGCGTTTGTATATTGACATCTTTGTTGTTTAAACAGTTTAAAATAATATAATCAAGAGCCAAAAAAATTCACCTGTAAAAGTCCAACAATTATATAGATTTAGAATGAACATTTAATTATATACAATTATTTTCAATATATAAGAGGTTAAACAAAAATATAATATGTAATTTAAATATTTATATTGTTATTTAAATCTAACTCAACATTTTTTTTATAAAATATAAATATTTGGAATTTTTGCACAATAAAGTAGAAGATGCACTTTTTTAATTTGAAAAAATTGTATATTTTGTATATTTAAAACGAAACAAATATAAAATGATTGTCAATTGATTATTTAAAGTAATATATTTCAATGACTTCACATAGTCAATAATGTTTATAAATAAATACAAATTAATGAATTTTAATTCATAATAGAATTTAAATTACTTATTATATTCCCAAATAAATATCTTATTTAAATATCATGTTAACTTACACGTAAGTAACTGTTTTGTGTTTACAAACAAAAAAGATTATTTCAACTTATTTTAAACAAGTATAAGCTTATTTTTGTCAAATTGTTGATATTAAGCAGTTATCCTCCATTGAATTATTATTACTATGTATTTATTTAAACGGTTGTTGTTTTCACTTTTTTTATTTAAAGTGTGAGCTAATTTTTTGGAACATAAGATATCGATTATATTAAAAACAATTCTTTAAAATCACAAGTTAGTTAATTTCTTTGTTAAACCTAACATCTAACGTTTACACGAAATCAAAAACATAATATGTTCACATGATAACTGTTACAGGCTGATTCTGTAAAATATATTATAATAATAATACAAATCAAATTAACACGAAGTTATTTAATTGATAATAGTTAAAATCTATCAAATAAAAAATAGTTGGTATGGGTTTAAAGAAAATTACTCGGAATTACTAATTTAACAAAATAAAAACGGTCACATTTCATTGATATTTACAATCAAATTTAAAACTAAAAAATGAATGTCTATTTAAATTATTTTTAATTTCAACAATGTAATAATAATGATTTATCTAAATAATTATTAAATTTGATTATGAATTATTTATTATTTGAAAATATTTTTATTATGTTTTATTTAAAATACTACGTGTAATGTCATTATTGTAACATTTAAAATGCAAACAAACTTCTTTGTTTTTATTGTGTAACCAAGTTGTTTCTACATTTATTGTTTAAAATAACATAGTTTTTGTTAGAATGCTACCATTTAAATATTAAACAATTTTAATAATAATGTTACCTTTTTTACCAAAATAATCAATTAAATATTATTTTTAATACAATAAAACCTCCCAAGAGCGGTACCTCTGATAAGTGGGTTCTTTCAAGAAAGGGCATTTTAAGATTGAAACTAAAAATATAGTTCTTTAACGAGAGGTTTTTAAGGTTTGATTGGCTAAAAATGCCTGCTCTTGAGAGAACAAGTATACCACACTTTCCCATTCTTGGGAGGTTTTACTTTATATAGAAGTCAGAATGTTAAAAAATTTAATTTATTTGAATGTTTGTTTAAATTAATTTAAAATGATATTTTATACAATTCACTATAAACTGTTATGCTAAAAGACGTAATACAAATTTGAGAATGTATCATTAAAGGTGTTTAGACATGCACAACAAACCAATGTTTAAAACGGTCATTTTTTAAAATTGTTTGATTGAATTTTTATAATAATTAATTACTATTTTTGATATTTTAAATAATATTAATAATAAAAAGCAAAATACAAACATATACAGTTATAAATTTTATTTTTTGAAATTATAAAAAGATTGATTTGACATCACAAATTATAATACATAATAATGCTATTAAAGGTTTCTTAAATATATTTTTATATTAGCTTTTTTAATAAAAAGTTTAATATTTGTGAAAATATAAGTCTTTTATCAAATGATATCATTGTCATTTTATTTTAATAATTTTTTGAATTTTTAAAATTATTCAAAAAATAAAAGTAAAAATTAAACAAAACTTATAGCGATTCATTCATTTTTATATATTCAAAAACGATAATGCAACTTTTTATATAAAAATATATATTAACATTAATATGTATTATTTGTTTTTGTACTATTTTTTGTCAACAGAATTATCAATTATGTAACAAACTTTGGATTATTATTTAAACCATATTTTCAAATTATTTAAAATTACAATAATAATATTAAACAATTGTCAAAAACACAACTAATATTCACAATATTTTTACTTTTACTATATTTAAGTATATTTTTTAAAAAATATTATTTTATTATAATTATAACACTACAAACAATTTCAAAACAAAGAAAAAAAATATAATTTGTTCCATTAATATAAAATATTTTAAATTGCAAATGAAATAATTTATATAATTGTCATTTGTTAATTAATAGTCATTATATTAATAAAACATTTCGTTGTTCAGACAATTAAAGTTTGGTTATTTATTATTTAAATGAACACATTTTAAGTCCTTAATTAAAAACGCATGTTCTGTTTAATATAAATGTAAAATATTAATTTATTAAAATTTTTAAAAATACAATAACATAACATAAAAGAGTTGAACCAAAAATAATAATAAATGGTAAATTCAGAGATAATCAGAATTTTGATTTATTCCATGTTTTGTTCCAAATAAGAATCAAGATTTTCATCTTTTGTAAAAGTGTGAATAAATGCCATGTAACATAGAGTTGTGGGTGATATTTTGTTTCTTCTGTTACGCAGATAATTACCAGCCAATGAAAACAACCTCTCAGAAGGAGTACTTGAACACAAAATAGTAGAGTATTTAATGGCGATACGAGACA
>NW_004191773.1:0-1158 GCF_000330505.1 Entamoeba invadens IP1
CTGAGGATTCCCCAATCAATAGACCAATTGTGTGGTTCATTTTTTTTACTGATCATGTCATATAAAATTAGAGAAGCAACATTTTTTGGATTTGGATTGTTTATGCTTAGCGAAATGTTGTTAATATTTGGAGATGGCATATTTATAATAGTCAATTCTGATGGCCAATTATATATACTAATGCAACTGTGAACAAATTTGCAACTTCATGTGTTTTTATAAAGATGCCTGGATAGTCCAAAGTTAATTATAATGAAGTGTTTATTATGGTGGAAAATTTGGCAAGACAATACAGTCTCTTTATTTTAAACAAATATAAAATATTCATCAGTGAATTTGTAATTTCCACTATCAAAAGTTTGAACGTGTTTTTTTCCTTTGGTCGATTTATGTGGGTGTTTCTTTTTTTTCATGGAATATTAAAAAACGAGAAAAAATGATTAAATGCAGTCAGTTCTATGATGAATATCGCAATTTCATAATTTTCATAAGACGTGTTATAAATTGTGCATTTCTTTGGCTGTTTTTTTCTCAACCTCAATCTCTTGAATTATTTGGTAGAAAAATTCGAAAAAATAAACACAGGAATTCCAGCTGATTTTTTAAAGTTGTTGAAGACATATTTAACAAAAACCTATTTAGAAATGAAGTACATCCTCCAAAATTTGAAAGAGATATATGGTGTTGTTTTAGAATAGTGATGCATACCAACAACATATCAAATAGTTCACATTCCATTTTGAACTTTAAATTTCAAAAAATAATGTTGTCGCGTTGGTTGAATTGATAAATTTTGTTTTGAAAAGTGATCATAAAAAAATATTCAAGATGTCAAAACAAGACCAACTTCTGAAATTGTTAATAGAATTTTTAAAACCGAAACAATTCTCTTTTTGAAATATGAACTGTCTATTATTGTTTTTTAAACTGTATTTCAATAATACTAAAATTTAATTCAATTAAGCAATGTTCAGACTTCAATTTTTAGCAAAAAAACAAAAGTGTGTTGGAAAAATTATACAAAAGTGAACTCATTAAGGATACCAAAATGTTTCAAATAGGTAAGGTTAAGGTTCCAGACTTTTCTTTGTTGTTTAGTGAACCCATTGCTTTATCAAACAATTCTAATACAAACGCGGCAGAATTTGCATTAAACAG
>NW_004191772.1:0-1217 GCF_000330505.1 Entamoeba invadens IP1
TTTTGCTAAGATAAATAAGGTATATTTTGAAACACGTGATTATCTTTAAAAATGCTATTTATGGATTTTTTGAAAGATGATTCTTTCAGTTGATTTTTACAAAAAATAATCTATTTCTATTTTTTTGATTTACCACAAGACTAACTTTGGTTTAAATGAAAACATTTGACAGACATTTAAATTATCGAAAAAGTCGATTTTTTAATCAAAATCACAAAACAAATTAATCTAACAATTTTTAATCTTTTTTACAAAAATAATTTATTATAAATCAATTCATAATATTTCAAACAATAAAAATTGATAGCAAATTACATACTGATAATTAATACTTTATGCGATGACAATTTATGTATTTGCACAAATTCAAAACGAGAGGTTTTGGATATCGATTAAACAACGACTGATAAATTAACAAATTTTTTAAATAAAATCATTTTTGTTATAAACTGTTTTATTTATTTTTTAAAAACATATACACACAAGAAATATATGTTTATATTAATATATAATACAATATTAATTTTAATAAATGTATCTTTAATTCAATAATCAATTTTATATATTATTTGGCGTTTTTGTTGTGTTTTGACTATTTTTGATGTAATCAATTATCAAAACCCACTTTATAAAAATTCTTTGAAAATATAATGTTAAAAATAGATTTTTAAATCAGAAGTGGCAGTGCTATAAATATCTCTGAGGATGGTAAGTCGTGTAACAAACAGACATTGTCAACACAGACTTAAACATCTAAAAAGTGAAATGACGTGTTCCCATATTCAAAAATAGTAACTTACTCAATATACATTTCATACAGATGTAAAAGTGTAAACTTTCTATTTCTGTCATCCTCAGAAAATAATTGTTATCCTCAGAACTGTATATTTGTTTAAAACACAAGTTAATATCAAAATGAAACAATCATATTAAAATATACACAACATGATTAACTTTGTTATTATAATATATTTGAATAATTGCATAAATTACAAAGATATTAATTATTTTGTTATTTTAAAAATGCATTTTTAGAAAATCAGTGTTTTAGACTTTTTCAATTTTCATATTGATAAAAAACAATTATCAATTTAAATGTAAATTTTAATTATTATGTTATAAAGACGGATTCGAAAATAATTTCAATAAGTATATAATCATAATATGAACACGTTTAATTCATGTTTTGTTATTTCCCGTCTCAAGTTCGCGAGATA
>NW_004191771.1:0-1103 GCF_000330505.1 Entamoeba invadens IP1
ACTTGATCTTGAAAGAACCACTGCTCAACAGGCTAAAGCATAGAAGAAGAAATATGCAGACAAACTCAGAGAATCGAAACAGAAAAGAAAGAAGCACAAAACGAGGCTGGTTTAGAAACAAGCTAAACAGTATGACAGAAAGGTCGAAGAAGCTGAGAGATAGCTTGCAGAATTTGAACAAAAAGAATCTTCATTCAACACTCAAATTGGTAAGACACAACCCGATTTGAAGAAGACACAACAATCGGTCAGAGACGGTCAATTGAGAATTGCCGAGTTGGAAGACAGGTCAGAAAGGCTGGTGAATATCTGAACAACAAACAACTTGAAGTCAATCGGGTGAGTACAAATACTATTGATGACTAAGAACAATTTGATTCAAATAAAACAAGAAAAGACAAAGATAAATAATTATTATTGTTATAGTTTTTTTAAATTAAAATCTGGTTTAAATACAAGAGTCTAGTTATCAAAAAATATAATATTTTTATTATTTTTTATAGTTTAATTTCAACTAGATGCCTCCATCTAGAAGATGGACTCTAATTTAGAGTCTTACTTAGAGTCTATGGGTAGACTCTAATAATTCCACAAGAAATGCTTTTTGCAACCAATTTTTATTTAGTGATGGATTTTTCCAATGACAAAAAACATTGGTGATGTTCTATTTGTGATAAAAAACCAGGGTTTTTATCACAAATTGATACAAATTGATAAAACCATTTTTACTTTATTTGTAGAACTTAAAAATACATTTAAAAGTAGCGAGAAGAGGAAGCGAGAAGAGGAAGCGAGAAGAGGAAGCGAGAAGAGGAAGCGAGAAGAGGAAGCGAGAAGAGGAAGCGAGAAGAGGAAGCGAGAAGAGGAAGCGAGAAGAGGAAGCGAGAAGAGGAAGCGAGAAGAGGAAGCGAGAAGAGGAAGCGAGAAGAGGAAGCGAGAAGAGGAAGCGAGAAGAGGAAGCGAGAAGAGGAAGCGAGAAGAGGAAGCGGAAAATGCTAAATTATAAATTATTTAAATTTGTTTTCTGTTTACAAAGCATGTTTTTGAATACCCTCAAAAAGTTTTTTGGTTGTATTATTTATTTCAATTCGAAATGAACCAAC
>NW_004191770.1:0-2285 GCF_000330505.1 Entamoeba invadens IP1
AGTGTTAATTCCAGAAACATTTATTAGAGACGCACAAATAATCAAGAAAAAAACGTGTGAATTTCTTTTTGTCTCAAAATCCAACACAACTTTGGTTTGAAAATGACTCACTAAATCCGCAGCTAACAAAAAGTCATTTTCATGTGTCATACAAGCATTAATATAGGATTTGGACTGTGAAAATGTTTTTTATTGCATTCAATCGTGGACTATATGGAACACTATAAGTTACATATATTCCATTTTCTCTGCATGTATTATTTGCATTTTTGTTATGAATACCAGCATTATCTAAAATCAAAAATACAAAAGAATTTTTGAACCATTTTTTAATTTGCGGAATGAATAATTCTTTTAGACAATTGACAAAATCTTCATTTTTGTTAGTCGTGTCTTTTAATCGAAAAACCAACCTTTTCCCTGGTGCCATTAACACGATTGTTGTGAAAGATAAACCCTTTATTATCAGAAAAACAACATAACAACATTCTCCTTCAATAGATCTTCCTTGTGTTCTTGATTGATTTGTATTATATCCAACTTCATCAACATAAACAAAATAAAAATTAAGTGAAATCAAAATATTAAAATGTTGCCAATACACATATCTTTGAGCAATTCTCAAAATTGAATTACTATCTTTGGGTTCTTTTTTTTATTTGTTTTGTTGTAAAACCACTTTTCTTTAAAATTTTATGAACCGCACTTTTAGATATTTTTGTATCATGAATAATTTTTTTTCAGAGTCAAACTCCATTAAATTGCATATAGAAACAACTCTTTGTTTTCTTATATCGCTTACTTCTTCAGCTATTTGAACCAGAGTCTTTTGTGGATAGTTGCGAATTATTCGAAGAATGTCTTCAATCGTTTGGAGATCAATCTTTGAATTGCCACATTTTGGACCTCTTTTACGACCTCTTTCTCCGCCCATTGGCCTATTTGCAATTAAAAGCGCTTTTTGTTTTGATAATTGAAATTTGTTTGATGTTCTTTGGGGGTCTTTCCAAATTTCAAAATGTGTTTTAACAGAAACGTTTTTACACCACATTTCATAACTTTTAGGATTATCATGTAAATAAAAAGTTTGTCGTGTTTTTGTTAGAGTTGAGGAAATAATTTGTAACTGTCCAATTGGACCCCTTTCAATTGTTTCGAAACGTTGAAAAGTGTTGCTTTTTTAAAATCTGAGAATAACGTGTTTTTCTTTTGAAAGTGGTGATAAATGTTGTTACTCCACTTTAATCCATCGATATCAACAACTACTCCAGGTTTTGGTAATTGAAATATGTTTTTATAATTGTTAAAAAAATATTATTTTCTTCAAAAACAGCAGTTTCAATAATTTTATTAAAATAGAAAGGTGAAATAAAGTCGTATATTGTTTTTTCATGAAACAATTGTTCATCTTTTTGTTTATTAGTTGTGACTCGTTGAAGTTTTCGTTCATTCTAAAAAAATAAAGATGATCTTTTATATTTAGTTAAATGAAATATAAGTTGATTTGAAATGTAGTTGGGTTTTTATTCATTAATATATAAATTAATCAATTCTTATAACATGCACTGTTTTCTACACACTTTGAAATTAAAAAAAAAATAAAAAAAATGGTTTTATATATTCATTAATTTCAATCAGGGTCGGCCAAACGATCATGTTATTGGAAAAAACTTTAAAACATTAAAATGGTAAATAACATTATCATTTTTGAAAAACAAAATGAAAATGACAAAACACAATTATTTATACCAAAGATAAAATGAAGAAAAATAAAACTATAATTTATATTAAACACCAAATTGTTTTCAAATTACTTTAGAATACAACAATATACATATGTCTTTGTGTTGATATAATTGTACACTAAACCTTTCAATTGTAAATTATACAAGCAAATAAAAAATATTTTAAGTTTCTCTCATATTAGTTTTTTTATTGGGTGATTATTATTATTTTGACTGATTTATATCGTATTATGAATTATCGTTTTTATCAAGAAAATTAACTAAAATTAAGTTTTACTGTTTTGAACTTAATATGGTTGACTTTATTCGAAAATAATACATTGATTGTTTTGTAATATTGCTAAAGATAATAAAATATTTCTATTTGATTGTTTAATTTATACGATAATTTAAAAGGGAGATGAATATACTATTCAAAACATTTGTTAAATTGACAAATAAACATTTACAATTAATAATAATGTATATATTAAAAAAGTTTAATTAATTGATTAAATAAAAATTTTATGGTTAAATCACTAAAATTATTTCTAATAATTT